>NC_137616.1:17660423-17837923 GCF_963280865.1 Gymnoscopelus braueri
GAGAGGAAGAAACCGACATAAAACACTGAAAGCAAAAATGTACTACATAGTTTAAGTTAATTAGTTAAACAAATAATGGTAATTGTAGCATTGAATCCCATATAAATACTGTAACGATAATAACAAACACACCACAGCTGAAAGCTGAAATGCATGTTTCACGATGGAGCACCTGATCCATGACCCCCTTCTGAATACTGATTACAGGTCCTGTTCATTCTCGAAAAGCCATTCTCAACTGGTGGGCCCTCAGAGCACCTCCCAGTGGGCTGCGGAGGTGCTGCCCAAATAGTTTAAACTCTTAATTAAAATGTATAGATAGAGACATTTACATTTTGTTTTACAAAATTGCGATTTTGCAGACAAATTAGGCCTACTGTCATAGCATAATCAAATGTTGCTTTTAACAAGCACATATACAGTACATGCCAACAAGTACAAGTTCACAAAGGTGATTTGCAGACCTGTCACACTGATTTGCAGCCGACATCCAAATGCACTGGAAAAACAGCCTAAATTCTATCTATATAGACTAACCTCGTCAGAAAAAGATGACCGTATACACACCTGAAAAGCAGAATAATGCCCCTATATTAATTTTATATGTAAATGTTATTTCGGTATTTGGGCCCTGACCATCTTGACGCTTACCCGGGTGGGCCTTGAGTTACAAAAGATTGAGAACCCCTGTCACGTTAAGGGCCCCCCGGGGCCACAGGCACACCGTGCCTCACCAAATCCTCACCAAACATGGCACAAATGCTGTTCAGGGGTCTGCCATGACAATAGTCACACCAAAGAAAAATGTAATTGCACAGTGCACACATATGGGGCACTACAGCCGTGTCTAACATTTCAAATGGCCATAACTCTGTGACCATTGCTCTGATCAGTGCAATATAGGACTAGAATTGATAAAAGCCCTGAGTAAGGATGACTCTCTTGGCCCCTAAATGCCCTGATCTCAGTGAGGTCCACCGATCATAGCTCTGTGTCACGTGGCCCATGCAGGCAGACCTGCCAGCCCCCATTCTCCCCTATATGATCATTAGCCTGGTAAACCCCCCTCCCTCCGGAAATCTCATTTGCATTTGGTTTCAGGAAGGAGGGTCTGGGATTGCTCACAGAGTAAAGCTGCCCGAACCACTGCGCATACGAACCAATCAGCGGCTGCTAGGGGCGGGATCATCCAATCACCTGCCTAGTAGCTTGAAAAAATGAAACTCCGTCTGTCATCGATTCTGCGCCCGGAGTCTCAGATGCAAGTACGCTGTGAAACAAAATGTGTGTCGCAAGCTTCTTCCATTTGACGGAGTGAGGTTATATGATCATCACCTCTGGCCCCAAGTTCTGCTCTGGTGTTCCACTGCAGGGTCAGCAGCTGGGTACATAAGCATGTTCTCATTATAGTTCTGGTATTCGGGTTTAGGCACCTTGCTTGTTCCTCTTGTCACAGTGCTCTGACACTGTGACCTCACGACCCTCCACAGGCGAGACTGGCCTGTAGGGTTGATGTGAAATGAGTGAAACACAAGGTGTACAGTGCAAAATAGGCTGTTACAGGTATGTGTGCCTCTCATGTGAGGTCAGGGAGTATTTTTAGCTGCAGCTACGCAGCTACTGTAGTATTAGCCACTCTGTTGGTTGGTTGGTCTGTCTGTCGAAACGCAAATAAGAGCTGGTCGCAGCTTATCCCTGATTTATGTGCTAGTTGTTTTGTTTTACAAAATGTCCTAATTGCCAATTCCCCCCATGCACTGCGGTCCCTTTTGCTGCCAACCCCCACTGTAGACAAACAAATGTTATAAACATGGAGTTGCCAGCCGCTTCTTTTCAGCTGACAGTAGTGTTGATTTTGACAGAAATTTTTTATTTAGTTTTAGTCATAGTCTTTTGAATCAAATTCCATTTAGTTTTAGTCATATTTTAGTCATCTGAAATGTTTTAGTTTTCGTCTAGTTTTCGTCAAATAAATATCATAAGATTAAGATTTCCCAAGATTATACATTCACTAAAATGAATGTTTGGCAGTGCCTTGATGGCGTTGCAATGGCTGATTTTACACTTGGTTGCATGCTGAAAATAGCAGATCTACAAGCTCACAACACGCGTTTTGAGCTTGTAGATGCAACCAAACATAAAATTACTTGTCTTTTAGTTCTACTAGATCTCTTCTCCACTAGTCCCTCACTAACATTTTAGTCTAGTTTTTATTTGTTGACGAAATTGTCAATATTTTTTTGTCTTAGTTTTAGTCATCATAGCTTAGTATTTATTTAGTTTTTAGTCGACAACATTTTTCGTCATAGTTTTAGTCGACGAAATCAACACTAGCTGACAGCATGGAGTTTCACCAGGTAAGGCACACAGAGGTTCACACTATCTCCCCCCTGATTCCCTCCCCGATCAACCAGTAGGAATCTCTAGTGCCTCAACAAGGACACTATCCCCTGCTGGCTTCCCACTTCCCAACACTGCTTATTGGTGCGCCCGGAGACACTGCATGTCTTACTATATTACTAAGGAGAATTGCAGAGACGCCACTTTTAAGCAAATTATGTCAACTCTTGTTTTAATATCTGCATGCAACAAAACCTATTAGAGTTGATTGGAGAGACTGAGGCAAGTGAAGAAGTGGGTTAAAATGATTCCTATGGAGGAATTCCATCGGCGTCGATGTGAAACGAAATAAAACCACCAAAACACATCATGAGTGACAAATCATAATTTCATTCCACCCGTGCTGCTCAAAATCTGACAAGCATTTCAAGCCCTGTCACCCACCTCCAGGAAACGTAAATCCCTGTCACAAATCAGTGTGTCACGGTCGGTGAGTAGGCTACTCGTGAAGACAAAGCAACAACACACATCCATTTTGGAAACATGGAGTGTCCTCAGGGAGGCTGGGGCAGATGAAATTAAAGCGACAACTTGTTTGAAAAGTTAATCCCGATGACCCAAGCATGTTAAACAGCTCAAACTAGGCAGTTGACAGCACCATCAGACCTGTGAGAGCTACAAGGCATATCCTCTCTCAATAAAGGATTTTAAGTAAATGCAACCATCAGTACTGTACTACTTACTTAATACAGTATTGACACACACCAATATTAGCCAGAGGAGATCAGAAGCCACTCCAAGGATAGCCTTGCTAGACAGTCTCTGTTTCACTTGCTCCAAGGATGGATGGGTGGACAGACAGGGAATAAGGCTTGTACAGTTCTCGAGCCTGTGTACGTACAGTACATAACATATAACGTCTGACTCCCTGGTATAGGCAATAATCTGACTGCCCTGTTGGCTCTGGCACTTACCACGAAGGTTGACAGAGTTCATAGCCAAACCCTCGATATGATCCTTGAGACGAGACCATGGCACAACATGTCAAAATGTTTCCCAATTGCTTTCAGTTTCCATTTGTATCTCTTCTCTATGGGGTCATAACCCTGGAACAGCTCTTGGTATCATGCTGAGGTTCAGGCTGTATCCCACTGTTGTCTAGCAACCACATCAACAGTGTCTCCGATAGCCTGGTTTCTATCAACCATAGTCCACTGCATGGGACAAAATGACATATCTGATAAAACATCACGTGTCACATAATCATAATATCGATGCAGTCATACTTCAGTAAACGGGGGGAATTGAACAAAAATAAGCAATTCTGCATTCAATTAAATGGTTATGGGGTGCTTTGTTTTAAATGTGAAGAAAACATGGGTGGCAGTAAACAATCATTTAAATAACGAGAGAACGGTTCAGAGATTGTCAGACTTTTCATAGCTTTTTACAGTGTGGTGTAGATACCTTGTAAAGGAAATGACAAGTCAAGAGTATCGTTTCAAAGCATCGACAGAAATGTAATTTTTCATTTAGCACGGACCGCTGCATCCTGGGAGGAAAACAAATTAAGCCTGCACCCAAGCTGGAGGACTTTATCGTGGTTTTTATTGAGGCCCGCAGTCACGCTGGAAGTCACAGAATGTTGTGATTCCAAAAACGGACTCACTGACGTATACAGTATACTGTGCATCCTTTCCCCAGACGTGGTCACGTTCCGCGTGATGTCAGGCTGTTTCCATACACAGCATGGGCCACCATCCATAAATGGTTTGGTAAGTTTAATGTATTTAAAAAACAGTAAATACCCCAGTGTAGACATACTGTACCCTATGTCGGGTCAGGAGGTAGGAGAGGTTGATGAAGTGGATAGATGCCAGTATCTTTGCCTTTGTTCGGCTGGTTTTCAGCGCTGCCCACAATAGACGTGTCAAAAAGCAGCTACGAATTTCTGTAAAATAGACCATAGGAAATGCTGAAATGTCCTTTTGTAGCAGCTAACAAGTCTAGTCAGGAAAAAAAAACTAGTATTAAAATACTTTTTTATACTAACGTCAAAAGCAGAGGATAGAAAACAGAAAACCACAAATATGTGAGCTTTCAGTAAACACCTGACCGATTATCTGCCTGACAGACTTTTCTGTCTGTTCTATTTTATCAGACAGTCTTAGCAGACAAAGGATTTCTGGCAGCAAACACTGAAACGTTCTCATCTAGATATTCCCAGCCTTTGGTAAACACTGCAGTGTCCCAAAGAAATCGCACATGTGCCCTATTGTATAGCTGCATTTCAAACCCAAGTGATGATGAGAGATAACATTTCTGTGAGTGAACACTGAAACGTTCTCATCTATATATTCCCAGCCTTTGGTAAACACTGCAGTGTCCCAAAGAGACGCACATGTGCCCTATTGTATAGCTGCATTTCAAACCCAAGTGATGATGAGAGATAACATGAAAATCTATAGATCTGGTGGATCTCAACGTGGCGTACGAGGACCCCCAGGGGTCCTTGAGATCGTTCTAGGGGGCCCCTGACCTAATGATTAGAAACCAAAATGGACCCTTACAGGTCTGTAACTTAGAGTGTATGGATCCAAATGGACCCGTATACTCTCAGAGTTAAAATAACACGAGGATTTTACAGCGGAGATTGGGTCCCAGAAATAAAAAAGAAAATTGTACTTAACGGGAGTTCATGATCTAATCATGCATTATCAAACTGGGGGTCCTCGAAATTTAAGAGATTGAGAATCACTGACATCCTCACAATGGCTCCTGTAAGAGCAGGTGGTCAGAGAAACAGACAGTTCAGTCATGCACTTAATTCCCGCTGAAAGCAGGCATTTAGGGCATCTCGTCTAACTCATCCCCGGTACCCAGCGTGCAAAGCTCCCAGCCCGAGGGCCACAAATACTACCTCAACCAGCCAGGCAGAAAAACAGCACCTCGAGCCAAATTCACTGCAGACGGTGGGCAGGGCATCCGACAGAGATTAGACTATAGAGCAAACGAGGTGTGGTGCATGTCCTTCAGTAAAACCATTACACCTGATGTCAACAATGCCGGGATTTTTTCAGATGAGCGATAATGCAGTGCCAGGGGTGTGGAATACAACACCTGGAGGTGGTGGTGTGCAAACAAGTGCCCAGTGAGAGGGTATTTCTTGTATTTCGCTTGTGACTGCCACGCCCTGATCCACGCCCATTCTCATTGCAGCGAATGCCGGTATTTGAGACACTCATCTAATTGTGCGTTCCTGGATTTGGCTGAGCTGTTCAAAGCTGTGCAGGTCTGGACCAATCCTCCCTTCAATGCACTCTCAGCTTTCTCTCTCTCTCTCTCTCTCTCGCTCTCTCTCTCACTCTCTCTGCCTCCATCTCTCATCCCTCTCTCCCTAGCTCTTGCTGTAACCTCATAACTCATGATGCAAAATGTTCTCAGGAATGAGCTGCAGGGCCATAGCAGAGGTGACATTTAGGGTGTTCCCAAAATGTGAAGTCAGAGTTTGGAGTGGTCATAAACAAAGCACACGTACAAAAAAAAAGAAAAAGAAAAGAAAAAACAAGGCCGCTAGCCATCGTGACAGGCCTTTACACAAAGTCAATCAGAAACGGCAGCAGGAAAACATCCTTGACGAGTTCAGACTCTCACAGACGACACAGGACAGGGAGTGGTGTTGCCGGGTGCCTCTGCGTTGTTGTGTTGAGTGAGCCAAGGGGCAATCATTAGCAATTTTGGTCCGAGACCATGGCAGATAAACAGCGGAAGGCATATGGAACAAGTCTCCAGGGATATTTATCTATGGTGCGGAGCAATGTCAGGAATGTGAACGTGGCAGGTGACCTTTCTATATCTCCAAATAAGGCCACTTGACGGTTGTATATTACTGCTATTCCCCAGGTCACCACAGTGTGTGTTTGTTTGCTAGAGGAATGTGTGCAGAGCCATAACGGAGGTCCACTGTTTGAAATTCTCTACAGATGCAATACTATGTACAAATGAATGGGGAAACTATTGGACATGAGATATGTTTGTGTGTCCATGAGTTTGCGCGCGTGTGTGTGCTTTTCGTGCAAGAGTCTGTCTGTCTGTCTGTCTGTCTGTCTGTCTGTCTGTCTGTCTGTGTGTGTGCGTGCGTGCGTGCCTTGCTATCTAAGGGGAGAGTCCAAAAGGCAGGAAACACACTATTAAAAAAGCATCATGTCCTGCAGAGCCTGGGAGGAAATACATCTTCACAGCCAGCTGGGGATGCATGATTATGCACTAGCGGTTCTATATTGGGTTTCCCTATCCATCCAGCAGATGATGTCTCAGCAAATTCTGCAGAGAGGAAAATGAAATTACGAGATAAGCATTGAGTGCCT
The DNA here is from genome assembly GCF_963280865.1 of Gymnoscopelus braueri. NCBI lineage: Eukaryota > Metazoa > Chordata > Actinopteri > Myctophiformes > Myctophidae > Gymnoscopelus > Gymnoscopelus braueri. Next base: position 17,667,131 of record NC_137616.1, read on the forward strand.
TCACATATGTGAAGTAATGATTACACTGCACTCTTTCGAACTAATGGTTTTTATACCACACCAGAAAGCCCAAAGGACATATAAGGTGCACCCGATCTACTATGAATCGCCCCATCGGGTGCAAGGTCACATATTTTTGTTGTTGCATAGGCAATTATCATACCTATCTCTACTTTTGTGTGCTTTATTGCCGAAAAAGCTTTTAGCTTCATAACTGCAGCCTAGCATCTGAACATTTTGTCTAATGTTCCAGTCAACACACTTACTCACTGGTTGTGAGTAAGTGTGTCTTACTCACAACCAGTAGGGACCTATGGTAACATTTACTGATCTACTACCAGGGACAGGATTCAGAACAGATTTATGACCGACTAAATTGTTGGTTTTTTTAACAGCTGTTATATTGCTAATGCTCATATGAGGCTGTTCAACCGATTCCCCTAATTTGGAGAAAACACTTCACCAGAGGCCCTCGTTAGAATTAAATAGAATCGGCAGTTACGCTCTCAGCAGCAATTATATCAGATGATTCAGAACAACCAAACGTCTCCCCTCCCCACCGAGGCCTGGAATGCAAATTACATTGTCCATAGCAGCCCATGAAAAGAAGCTGGCACACCGAGACAAAAAACCCTCCTAATAGGCAGAATATGGAGCCGGATCAAGAGCACATTCTTGGACACTATTACGTAGATATTTAGAAATCACACAGAGTGGCTCAGCCTGTGGCAACAAATGTCTCCAGTCCAGCCAATGGCCCTGGCACGGGCACAGCAATGTCACGGGTGAACACTCCAATGAGTAGTTTATTAGGAATTAGTGGGGACGAGGGGAAAGTGGGGGCTGTCGACTGAAAGAGACACACAGCTGGTCAACTGTGGGTCCAGACCTCCGGGAAATGATCTTTCAATATGGCATATAAAATGCCATCTACAGTACCGTCTACCCCTTTACATGCCATGTACACAGTGATTCCTGTGTCTGATGTAGCCTCCAGCTGAGTAAAAAGAATGTGCTTATTTGTTTTCTGATTTCAAAAAGGTGAAGAGTGCACCAAGACAGTGTATATGTGGCAGCAGCAAGTTCATGCATTAAAAGAGGAAGACATTCCCGTTCAAAGATCCATTCTTATTACTCTCGGTCCAATTCGAGACATAATTTTTGTAATAGCTGAAAAGTGAGTGGGTGCGGACATACTTTGGCCTCTGGAGTTCTGCCAGGCCCTGGGGAGGGCCTGGCAAACAATTTGTGATTGTATGATGTGTGCTGGTTAATAACAATGGTAATTAGGGGCAGGGGTTAGGCTTATGTGTGCTTCTTTTTTGATTGATTGATGTTGTATTGACAGAAATGCAGATACATGTACATACGTCAGTCAGAAGGATAAAATGCAAAAAAGCTTGTGTATTTTGTTGAGCTGTACTGAGTAACAGTAATGATCTCTGCAGGGGGTTTGTGCCTGAGACAAAGTCACCCTGTTGGGACACTCCAGCAAATAACAAAGACACATTCCTCTGACTGCGGTATGGTTAGAACATAACCACTTATTCTTATTCATAAGACGCAACCTTTCATTTGACACCTGCGATCCTAAAAACTACAATGATAACTAGACTAGAAAAATACCAAATAGATACCAGAAAATACCAGATAGATTACACAACCGCAACAACGTTTTTTTTGGAACCAGAAGCTGGCAGGGTATTCATTGTCATGAATAAGGAAAGACAGAGTGTTCTAGTTCATTGCTTAAATAAACTTGGCACCTGGGGACCACCAGCCGAAGGCATGGTATATTGCTTATCACTGTTGATCACTGGCAAATGCATATGTACCCACTGTCAGTGACTGGGGAAACTCCCACAGGTATACAGTATAGTGCATATGCACACAAGTATATTCACATAAGTCTTACATATTTCACACTGGCAGGTGTGTGTGTGCATGTATGCATGCCCCCCCCCCACACACACACACACACACACACACACACACACACACACACACACACACACACACACACACACACACACACACACACACACACACACACACACGTACATCCATGCATCCGCCTGTGCCATTGGAAGAGTGGAAGAAGAGGAGAGTGATTCCAGCCTCTACCTGAGTGATGGTCCTTTCTAAATTGGTGGTATTTGCGAAGTGTCATGTCACATTCTCCAGAGCAATATACAAGCTGACAAATCACAACAGAACCAATTCATCCATCTCCAAGCAAGACATGTACTGTATATCAAGTCCAACTTAAAACAAAATTGGCTTTGACTTCAACAACTGAATAAGTTGACAGCCTGTCCGCCCCGATGACGAAGCTGTCTCATACTGGCCACCTTTGATTCCCAACCATTGAATCACTTGATTCCCATCACTATAACGATGGATGACTTTTCAGAGGTGTGTTATGTCTATGAGCCAGAGTGCCGTGAATGTGCTGTGTGTGACTGAGTCTGAACCTGTTCGTGATGATGAGCCTTGGCACCAGACGAGAGGAGCTGTCCTAAAATATTACACACACTGATCATTAAGAGGCATCCATTTGGCTTGGAGTATTCAGAGAGAGGAACAGAGGACAGAGAAGGATAGGAGAGGAAGGACCATACTGTACCAGCAAGCATGCATACGTATGTGTGTATCTGTGCACAGATGTGCATGTGTGCGTGTGTGTGTGTGTGTGTGTGCGTGTGTGTGCGTGTGTGCGCGTGCGTGTGTGTGTGTGTGTGTGCGCGTGCGTGCGTGTATACCACAAGCAAGTATACCCATGCGCATGCAGGTGGACTTGATGTGTCTGTATGAAAATATGTCTGTGTATTTAGAGGACTTTTCTCCTGATCCTATTGCTTATGTTTTTCCTGCCAAGAACAGCACTACAGTAGCACAGACAGACAGTGCAGCGCTAGAATCCTGGCTGGCTTCAGCACACAGCTCCTCTCCATCTTCACTGGCTTAACATACAGAATAACAACTGCACTGAACACCAACATGACTCTTTAATGAGCTTAGACAAGCTGGGAAACCTCCATGATCACCCAGGCCAACTGCTTAACAACAGATAGGGGGATGTTATGCTATCTGTGCACAAAAGAAAGGTGCCCCCCACACGTCACAGGGCTCTCTGTGTCGTCATTTGGCCAAAGGTACACAAGGGACCATGACAAATCAGTATTTACAAAACACACACACAAACAGAAAGTGAGAGAAACACGAAAGAAAGAAAGAAAGACAGACAGACAAACAGAAAGTGAGAGCAGACAGACAGACAAACAGAAAGTGAGAGCAGACAGACAGACAGAAAGTGAGAGCAGACAGACAGACAGACAGACAGACAGACAGACAGACAGACAGACACGTTTGATGAGACTGGTGATTTTATCCTGTGGAGAGTCATCAGTGAGAGCAAACATTGGTGACCTTACGGGTCTATTTTCACACTCTCATAGTTAAATCAACACTGTGGATGTTGTAGTGGGCAAGTGTATTTTTCTTTAGTTTATCTGTATGTGAAGATCATTTCAGTGACTGTCAGACTTGTATAAAAAAGCTTCCGCACACCTAGATTAAAAGAGGTGCGTAGGCAAAGAGCAGCAGGCAACATCAACAATAAAAGAAGAAACGCGCACACTGCCAAAACTTGAACGCTACAAGAGAAAAGTTTCAATGTTTCTGTCGTGGAGACCTTCCTCCAGTGACTCTCGCACAAAGTAGGAGACCTGAGACAATATTTACATACACTAGTGTACAGTAGTGTAATATTGCTGGAAAGCTTTTTTCCTCTTTTTAGTTTTTTACCTGGAGGTCAATTAAAGATCATCATAAAAAGCCATAGTGCCAGTGTTGTTGTTTAGCCACACACACATCATTCAACCTTAAACCCATATTACATTGCTCTATGTTTTTGTATCTCACGCTTTTGTTATGTGAAGCACTTACTAAACGTATTTACTTGCACTGTCTCAAAACCTGAGCCACATTGACTGTATATTTTAAACAATCCATCTAGGTTCCATCAGGGGTCCTGACCTGAGCCAGAGACCGACAGGCACCAGCATAGCCACCTAAACCCCAACCTCAAGTAGGACCCCTCCGGGGTTTCCCAGACACCTCACTCACCTGTCAGTGAGTGCAAACCAGCAAATCACCGGACTCTACAGCCCAGACCCCCTAGATGCAGTGTACGCCAGTAGTGAACAACTGTCCTTAAAAGTCCTAAACACATCTGTCTTAGCCATTGACTTGATATATTACACTGCTCCGAGCAGCCAAGTGTCATGATGAAAGGCAAGAGGCTTGATTACTTGTCCGTCAAAGGGGGGGTATCTCCAGCTGATGTTTCTACCGTTGTCAGTCAAAACACTGTCTGTCTGTTTGGAGAATGTGTTAGGGGCAGAGGAGACAGAACACTTGCTTCGAAGTAAGCCCCCTCTCCCTTTCTTTTCATCCCCCTTTTTAATAACTCTCCTGGATTAAGATAAAGAGGGGGGTATTATGAGCCTGGCAGAAGAAGAGTAGTGGAGACACAGCGGGGACACTCTGTAAAAGACATCACTGACCATCGCGCTCCCCTACAAGATGACTTGATCCACAGACGCTGATGGAAAACCACATGGTTCCAGGTTATTGATAGTTGACCTGGATGGGTGGGTGCATGCGGTTCAAAAACCAAAACACCCAAAAAGATACAGCAGGAAAGAAACTGTATAGGCTAATAGCAGATACCCATACAGATGCATTGCAATTGAATGTACAGTACTAACAAAACTACTAAATAAAGACAATCATGGCTTTTGTCACAAGGCACAATAGTATTTACGTTCCAAAATTCTACACTGATCTTTTGTAATTTCGTAATATTTCATTGGCCCTATATACTTTCAATTCAAGTTTCAATAGGTTCAATTCAATTCCGTAAACAGAATAACCCTATGAAACCAGGAAATCATCTGTGTCATTTTAGATTTTTGCGTTGGCTATTCAAAAATAGCAGATACGCAAGCTCACAGAGCTGCGAGCATGTACATCTGCTATTTTTAACCATTTCTGAAAAATATTTAAAGTGTGAGAACTACTGATTTAGAAGGCATTTGTAGAATCGGCCTTAATGGGTTAATACATTGAATAAGCATTTAATGTAATGGACATAGCCTACATAAAGCTATTTCCACAACAAGGCAGTCACGTGTCTATCCATGGCAGAGCAGAGGAGAAGGTGTGCATGACAAATCCAGGTGTGCTCATTCAACAACACCTCGCACAGCCTCAGGCTCCACCAGTGAACTCACGTCGGCTCCTAGTGGACAAACCCAGTATAGCAACAGGCAACCAGAGCATCCTCATGGAGACAACTCTATTTCAGCCTGTCTGCTCCATCATGGGGGATATAATTTAAAGAAAAAGATCATCACCATTTGACTTTAAATGAAACCATTCGAAACTAATATAGGCTATGTTATAGCAGGCCTATCTATACCACGTAAAAGCGTGCAATGTTTCGATGAATTGAATACACATGGACCCCAATGGAAACAAGCCATAGTGCTTTCTTGGGCTTTAATCCTTTTAGCATCCTTTTGTATAGAACTGTACTTTCTGTGCTTTTTTGGGGCAAACTGTTTATAAAGTAATCAATCAATCGATTTTGTGAATAATGAAGTGGATGTGGAATAGCATAAAAGTCAATAAAGGTTATGCCTATTAAAAGATCAGAGCAATGGAAAATGTACAATCATAACGCAAAAAAAGTGATGAAAGGCCCAGTGACCGGAAACGCCAGTCTAATAAATAAAGTATGAGTCCAGTAATGGAATTTGGTCCCTCATCCCATCGTGGAATGTGTTTTTTTCTCTGTTCTCTTCTCTTCTCCTACTCGCTGTGAGGTACGGGGCTATAGGCTCGTCCCTTTTTCTCCCCACAATGTGATTGGACGAGACGACTTCTTAGGAATTTCACGAAACTATTTAAATAGCACTTTGTCCCTTCGGCTTAAACTTCGTTTTTTAGCGGCCGATTAACAACACCAAGGACAACTTCCAATCAATAATATTATAAATAAAAACCCCTAGGATTTAACTGCACTGAAAATTTGGACCTTTTCATTGAAACATTGTTTTCTTTTTTCTTCTTTATTCTCGAGGACTATCATTGGATTTCTATATATTTGTGGATTCTATATTTTTTGTGTCGGCTGCTTTCGTTAAACAGGTGGGTAAGCAAAGCCTAGTAGCCTATTATATACACTACAGATATGTGACTGTGACATCACTTATTTATTGAATCCTTCAAAATCCAGGCTAATTGATTCACAAGTGGATTTCTATTTTTTGACATTGACATCATCAAGTGAATAATTGACAACTGTTCATTTTCTGTCATCATTATAGGCACCGACATATTGTTCGATCATGAAATTGAGAGGAATATTTTTGTTATTGATGCTTTGGACCTGCGAGAGCGCAAGAGTAGCAGGTGAGTTTAGTCATGCTATTTTAACTTAAGCTTTGATATATGTTTAATTGTTTATTTTTTAAAGGTGATATTGTTGGATACAGCTATTTTGTCCAAAATGTAAAGAAATATATATTTAGAAAATGGTCTTAAGTAATGTAAAGTATACATTATGTGAACATGCGCGGTGCATCATTATCAGACTTAAAGTTATCCTTCAACTTCTTGATATGCCCCAAAATGACTGGATACACAGGTTTTGTAGCAATTTGTAGCAAATGTAGAAATATTAGACCTCAATTGTCGAATGTTTAAGCATGGTCTAATCATGTATACTTAAAAAATAAAATAAATCATTTTGGACAAAATAACCAATTTTACATCAAGGTGCCCAGATGACCCTATAGTGCCCGCCTGTTACCGTATTGGATATCAAAATAAATCACTGGTTCGAAAACGTTCATTGTTCAATCAATCAGTGCCATCATGCCAAACAAAAGGCTGACTGCTTTATCATCCGCGCTGCATAGAGAGCCGAGATGACAACAGCGTGTTCGACCTGTTCGAACGGGTGCAAGTCCACAAGAAGAACCACGGGGTGACCCTGGTGAAGGGAGACGACCCCTACAGCCCCGCCTACAAGATCCTCAACCCGGACCTGATCCCCCCGGTCCCCGAGACAGCCTTCAGGGACCTGATCGACTCCATCCACGCCGAGAGGGGCTTCCTCCTCCTGCTCAACTTCAAGCAGTTCAAGCGGACCCGCGGCAGCCTGCTGACCGTGGAGAAGCGGGACGGCTCGGGTCCCGTGTTCGAGATCGTGTCCAACGGCAAGGCCAACACGCTGGACATCGTCTACTCCACGGAGAACAAGCAGCAGGTGGTGTCCATCGAGGACGCGGACCTGGCCACGGGCCACTGGAAGAACATCACGCTGTTCGTGCAGGAGGACCGGGCTCAGCTGTTCGCCGGGTGCGAGGAGGTGAACACCGCGGAGCTGGACGTTCCCATCCAGAGCATCCTGACACTGGAGACACCGGGGAGCGCGCAGCTCCGCATAGGCAAGGGAGCCGTGAAGGACCGATTCATGGTGAGATGAGAACCAGTGCCGGTGGTGGTGGGGAAAGTTACAAGTACTCACATTTTGGTAGAATTCAAAGTTTACTTGGGTAAAAGTACAAAAGTATTGGTAAAAAAAAAGTAGAAGTCTACTCATTATGCAGAAAGTATGTCCCATTTCAAGTTTTCAAATGTATAAAAAATATTTTGAAAATAGTAGATATATGCATTGTGAGCTTGTAGATCGGCTATTTTCAAATGGCCGGTCAAAAGGGCTGAAGAGGTTAATGTATGTTTTGTAATAATAATCAAAATCTAGTCTCAGTGGGAGACTCAAAAATCTCCATACATTTTAGGCTTCAAAATAAGTCATTTTTGGGGTGAACTACTCCTTTAACACTAGGGATGAGGATGACACTGATGGTTTTTACTGAGTGCAGACCAATTAGGCGAATATGGATTGATTTATGACTTTGAAGTGTGATATTATTGCGTGAGAGAGAGATTCCTATGAAATGCCGTGCGCACAGACAGCAGAGTTCAGACGCCTCAGGCGCGCATACGCAGCAGCAGTGCAGCGCCCATAATGTGATGATTTATCGGCGGTTTCTATGTTGGTGTTGTGTTGTAATTTTGGGAGGGTTCGGTATTGTGCAGCTCACACAGCTAAAGTCAGCACTGATGCTTGCAGGGGGTGCTGCAAAACGTGCGCTTTGTCTTTGGAACCACTCTGGACGCCATCCTGCGCAACAAAGGCTGCCAGAACTGTGAGTATAATCATGAGCAATAAACCTCTTTTGTATTTAGGCATCATTTATGCTTCCTTTCCTTCTGCTTTGCCAAATCCCCTTAGTTAAGGAATGTGTACAGCCGCCTTATAGTGAAGTCCTCCCAAGGAAGTGTTTACCTCTCATTAACCACTTAAACCCCATATGGGTAACTGGAGTCCCTCAGGGCTCAATACTAGTGTATTTTCTGTTTTCTGTTATTGTGGGCAAAGCTTTCGCTGAAAATAGCAGATCAACAAGCTCACAATGCCACGCAATGCATCATTGTGAGCTTGTCGATCTGCTATTTTCAGCGAATGCTGGGGTTTAAGTTGTTAACTCAGTTTGCAAACTTCTCGGTTGAGTATGTATTCAAAGTGCCATTCTCTGGGCTGGAACACATTGCCTTAATTCCCTTCGTTGTGATTTAAGATAATGTGGGTGTGTGTAATACCTTACTACTACACCAATAACAATTTTCCTGTCACGCGTAATGCACTTAAATTCCTTAAATGAACCTGGAGAGAGTTTGCTTGAGGCTCAATTTATGTACTTACATTATCTTTTTGTTGTTGTGGTCTTTTTCAGCAATACCGACTGATACCATAATCCTGGAGAATCTCAATGGCTCCTCAGCTATCAGAACAGAGTACACTGGCCATAAGACTAAAGGTAAACACTGCTGCTGAGGCTGTGCCATGTGCATTTACACACATTGTATTGCTGTGTTCCTCAGCCAGTCTGGTTCTACTCATATAACTGACCAGAATAAGCCTAAAAGTAAAACTAAAATGACCAATACAAATAAAATAGAACTCAACAATAATAATTTACTTTTGAAGTTCACATGTAAATACAAATAAACTGCCTATAAACCAAGCACAATCCACAATCACTGACTGTGTGTGTGTGTGTGTGTGTGTGTGTGTGTGTGTGTGTGCGTGCGTGTGCGTGTGCGTGTGTGTGTGTGTGTGTGTGTGTCCAGATCTGCAGATGGTGTGTGGCTTCTCCTGTGAGGACCTGGCCAGCATGTTCAAGGAGCTGAAGGGACTGGGTGTGGTAGTCAAAGAGCTGTCCAACGATCTCCGCAAACTGGTAAGACACTGTCTCTGTCTCTGTCTGTCTGTCTTGCCACCTGTCCGTCCATCCATCTGTCCATATCTCTGTCTGTCCATCTGTCTGTCTGTTTGTCTATCTGTCTCTCTGTCTGTCTGTCTGTCTGTCCATCCGTCCGTCCCTGTCTCTCTCTTTGTCTCTCTGTATGTCCGTCCATCTGTCTGTCTTTCTGTTTGTCCGTCCGTCCATCTCTCTGAATGTCTGTCTGTCTGTCTGTCTGACTGTCTGTGTGTGTGTGTTTTGTAAACACTGACGACACAGAGGGCCCTGTGATGTATTATGCAGATAGCATGCGTCCTTCATTCCATATTCATATCTCATATCCGTCTTCCTGTCTGTCCCCCCACCCCCCCCCCAGACGGATGAGAACAAGCTGATAAAGAACCGCATCGGCATTCACAGCGGGGTCTGCATTCACAACGGCATCGTGCGCAAGAACAGGGACGAGTGGACCGTTGATGACTGTACTGAGTGTACTTGTCAGGTAATTCACATGCATGCACAATTGCACATGTTGCAGACCCTTCAATGCACGTGTGCACATTTTCTGGGGGGGGGGGGTCCATGCCTTTGACTTTTCATGACTTTTGATATCCCCTCTCTGGTCAATCATTTCTATCACTCTAGGGGATAAATTGAATCCTTGCTTCTGGTCAGACAAGCTTGTGAGCTATTTGTGTTGTTCACTGTTTGTCGTACCGCAGCCAGAGAATGCCCCCCTCTGTTTTTTTCCAAATCAAACCATGCATGTGTGCACACACATGCAGAAAAAGACAGACACATGCATTAAGTTGCAGACACTCACTCACCGCCCCCCAGCTCCTCCAGCCAGTAATTGCTTGTAGTGTGAATGTCTGGCAGCAAGCCAAAGAGGGTTATTGTCGTTTCGAGTGCTAAGTGATTGTCTCATTTCTAGTGTTGCCAAGAGGGACTTGACTAGTGCCACAGCAGGATTCTTGCCTATAATTAAGACTTTGGCTCAGATAAGTGGCTAGGATAGAATAGCTTAGGAGAAAAATACCTACAGTATAGGTGTAGTGTAAGGTCCATTTATGTTTCACATTTATTGACCTGATTTTCACATCACAGGCAGGCGTGACCCGTTTGGCGCTCAGTGCCCAGTTTAGTTCCAAAGTGAAACTAACATCCATTATTAGGATGTTCGCCTTTTTCCCACCCTCCCCTGACCCAGTAGGCAGGTGGATGTCCGCAGGGGTCTCCGTTTGCAGCCAAAATTCCACTTCTTAGTTTCCCTGGCACTGGAAACCGAGACAAACTCTGATAAAGAATGGAATCCTTAACGAGTTGGTTGCACGGACATGGATTAAGCCTGGTACAAAGTTTAAAATTGTCCACTAATTGGTTTACACAATAATCAAAGCTGTGTTGATTGAAATAGTTTCAATGTGCCTCAGCGCCATGCTGAAACGGGGACATCATCCACTCCACCTCCACTATGGAGTAAACATGTAGCATTGCACTGGGTATATATCCATATGTTTGAGCATACGATCCACCTTGAACTTTATTTCTGTACTTCTGTAGAATTCTGCTACTGTGTGCCGCAAGATCTCCTGCCCCCTGATCCCCTGTGCCAACGCTACTGTGCCTGATGGAGAGTGTTGTCCTCGCTGTGGAACACGTAAGAACTCCACAGAAAGCATTTCTCTCCTCTGTTCTACTCTGTGAATCTATGTAGCCATATGCAACTTATAACTGCGGTTATGTAGGTTGGTACTATATTGCTACTGTATGAATAGACCATGTAATCTAGAATTTATATATATACGTTTCTTAAACAGACGGGCCATTCAAATGCTGCTCTATTTACTCAAAGCCATTTGTATGTTATTTGCCATATAAAACGAAAACCCACAGTTATTTCCCTAGATGTATAGTTTCTACCAAAGTGAAAACCATGTTGATTTTAGTGATGATTTAACTGCAATAACATCCCGGTAATATGTGTATGGAACATTGGCGCTTTGTGCCCTGAAACATCTTTGAATCTTCAAGTTGTAATGGCTGCAATTGGCCAAATTGGTTAAAGTGGGATGGAAAATTGGTCGGCTGTTTTTAGTGAAGCCATCTTCCACGCAAGGAGAAGTGACATGTTCCACATACCTATGTGGGCTGGGCCGCGGTGGTTCCCAAAAAACTAAATAAACAGCGGGAGCCACATTCATCGCTACCTTGGTGCCTTGTTGAAGTCATTACATTGCCCCGGGGCCATGTTTGCAAAATGTGTTTCCTCTTTAGGAAAACGTAAGTCAGTGGGACATCCCTGTGTGTTCTGAGGACAGTGGCTCCCTCTATTTCTTCACTGGCTCTCTCAACACATTGGTCTCTGCCCTTCCTCTCAACAGTGAACCCTCTCTCTGTCCCAGAGACCCAGCTAAATACACACCATTAGCCCTCTGCTTTAAGAGCTTTTCCCTCCTCATTTAGGGCTTTCGGGGAGGAGGTGAGGGGGGGTGCATTCATTCCCTTGCTGAAATAGCTCTTTTATTGTCTCTTTCTCTCTCTCTCGTTCTCTCCCTCTCCTCCCTCCTCCTCTCCCTTAGCGAGTGACTATGCAGAGGACGGCTGGTCCCCCTGGTCTGAATGGACCCATTGTTCCGTATCATGTGGGCGGGGCATCCAGCAGCGCGGGCGCTCCTGCGACCGCATCAACAACAACTGCGAGGGCACCTCTGTGCAGACCCGCGACTGCTACCTCCAGGAGTGCGACAAGCGTTGTGAGTACAAACACACGAACCCCGCTCACATCCACCAGTCACTGCTAAACCACAAGAATAGTCCATGACAATCAACATGCTGAATTTGACCTCACTTTGCACTAGCCCTTCCAGTCTGTTCCCTCTGCCTTCTAATCTCTGACCTTCGACCTGTTTTTGTGACCTCCAGTCAAGCAAGACGGCAGCTGGAGCCACTGGTCGCCCTGGTCGTCCTGCTCCGTCACCTGCGGTGCCGGCGTCATCACCCGTATCCGCCTCTGTAACTCCCCCACCCCCCAGCTGGGAGGCAAAGACTGCGAGGGAGAGGGCCGTCAGACTGAGAAGTGCCAGAAATCTCCATGTCCCAGTAGGTTTAACTCAACTGATTTAACTCAGTGATAACTCAGTGATTCTCAATGTCTTTCATTTCAAGGAGTTTCAGGGCACAATCCTCAGTGTTATTTAAACTCGGAGAGTGAACACATGGAGTGATCCATTGGTACACTTTTGGAAGTACAGACCTGTAAGGGTCCATTTGGTTTCCAACTATCAATCATTTAGCTGGGAACCCCCTGGAACTCCCTTAAGGACCCCACGTTGACAACCACTGATTTAACCTATTTACACTAGTTTATATTACTGGGTTGACCAGCCAGCTGCATTCACGTGTTCAGCATAACAAATGATCATGTCGTATTTTGTGTCTTCCTCAGTCAATGGCAACTGGGGACCGTGGGCACTGTGGGATAGCTGCACAGTCACCTGTGGAGGTGGGGTCCAGACACGTAAACGTCTGTGCAATGACCCTGGACCCAAATATGGTGGCAAAGAGTGTATTGGTGATGTCAAGGACACCCAGGTCTGCAATAAGAAAACCTGTCCCATCGGTGAGTCACTGTAGTCTCACAATTTAAATGTCATTAAATTACATTTTGTACCTTTCATGAGAGTCTTTAGTAGATCTCTATCTTTCCTGAGAGTCTTTGGTAGATCATATCACACTCATCAATATTCTTGTTTTCAGACGGGTGTCTGTCCAACCCCTGCTTTGCTGGAGCCAAGTGCACAAGCTTACCCGATGGTTCTTGGAAGTGTGGAAAGTGTCCGGCTGGCTATACCGGCAATGGCATCAAATGCAAGGACATTGATGAGGTGAGATTTCTTACACTTTCAAAACATTTGTTTATTTGTCTGTTATATATTTATTTTTCACTTTGTGACATCTGCAATCTATGTTTTGTAAACATAAAAACAGTGTAAAGAGGTCCCCGACGCTTGCTTCGAGTTCAATGGCGCTCACCGCTGTGAGAACACCAACCCTGGTTACAACTGCCTGCCCTGCCCGCCCCGCTACTCTGGACCCCAGCCGTTCGGCAAGGGAGTGGAGGAAGCTGCTGCTAAGAAACAGGCATGTACTGTTTTGTCTGTCTGTTTGTCTGTCTTTGTTTTCTTGTCTATGGAGCCGTCACTGTGCATCAATTACATTGATTAGTCTGATTAACCAATTAAACCCTGTATTATATATACTCTGTTGTACAATGGTGGCGAAAATAGCCGGTCTACAAGATCCCAACGTGAAGCATCACAACGCGTAGCATCACAACATGTTGTGAACTTGTAGATGTGCTATTTTCACTATTTAAAAAATAAGAATCGTTCAATAATCGTAATCGAGACAAAAGTTTTAAATAATCGTGATATTAATTTGAAGTCATATCGCCCAGGCCTAGTTTATTCAATGGTTGACAGATAGAAACCTGACACAGTGCCTGACACCTTTTGATCAATGGGCACTCCTCGGAGCCAAGAACAGAATGCTCTGGATCTGAACCCTCCGTGAACAATCTGTCAAACAATTCAACGTACCTCTCCTCCCCACGTCTTCCAGGTGTGTACGCCCCGCAACCCTTGCCTGGACGGAAGCCACGACTGCAACAAGAACGCCCGCTGCAACTACCTGGGACACTTCGCTGACCCAATGTTCCGCTGCGAGTGCAAGCCTGGCTACGCCGGAAACGGACACATCTGTGGGGAGGACACCGATCTGGACGGATGGCCTAACGCTGACCTGGTGTGCGTGGAGAATGCCACCTACCACTGCAAGAAGGTAGGTACCAATAGTGCATTTACTCAAGTACGGTACTTCAGTATAATTCTGAGGTACTTTTACTTTACTTGAGTATTTCTATTACACTACATCTCAGAGGCAAATATTGCACTTTTTACTCCACTACAATTATTTGATAGTTACAAGAAGGTAGATACTGTAGTTAGTGGCAGTGGTGTAAAGTAACTATGTAGTTAGTGGTATGGCGAGGTTTTCGCTCCAGAGCCTCCAGAGGTCTGAGTTAAGTCTAGGAGAGTCAGACAGAGACAGACTTTGTTTTCTTTAAGGTTAAGCCAGCAGGCCAAAGCTGTCATTGAGGGTTAATGGTTAAATGCGCTTTACAGAATATAAATTATGTCCGTTATAATGTCTGACTGTGACGTTACATCTAACCTGGTGTTTTTCTCTACTCCAGGACAACTGCCCCAACCTCCCCAACTCAGGGCAGGAAGACTATGACAAGGACGGCATTGGAGACGCTTGTGATGATGACGATGACAACGATGGCATTCCTGATGACAGGGTAAGCAGCTATCGAATAGTCAAGTGATGATAAAGGTTCGGCTTAAGTCATTGTGTGTGTGTGTGTGTGTGTGTGTGTGTGTGTGTGTGTGTGTGTAGCGGGTTTTCGTAGCGGGTAATAAGCCAGGAATTTCATTTTATATAGTCATCATTCATGTCACATAAAAGTGTGTGTGTGTGTGTGTGTGGGGGGGGGGGGTGATGCAGCAGGAAGGTGAATGTTTCTCCCTTGGTCTGAGCCAAACCTCAAATTCCAGCACAGAGGTAAAACTCTGAAGGAGCCACAGTGTGTCCTGCTAATCCAACCGTTAGATTTGGGCCCTGGGGGCGGTGTGTGTGGGGGGATTGGGGGGACTAAAAATAAAGCAACCCTTTCATCGCCATTCTCCCCCTCCCAGCTCTCTCCCCCTCCCAGCTGTAAAATAGAGCCACAGCGAGTGACGAGCACCGAATCAGAAAAATTTGCATCTGGTGTGATTCCAACCACACGAACCACTGCATCCCTATTCTGGGGCGTACGTTTGGCAAAAATAGCCAGTCTACGTATCAGAGTACAGAGTTCAGTGTAAAAGTATAGAGCAGTGGTTTTCAAACCTTTTCATATCAAGGTCCATTATTTATCGGGCATTTGAGCCACGGACCACCGCTTGATAAGATTTAGACTCTCAGACCCCAAAAAACGAAAATATTTTGTTATCGTTTGATAAGAGTTTGTCCACAATTCCATGCTGTATTGATGTTTGGTGGAGGGATAACAGGCAAACGTTGATCAAAATAACAATTATTCTACATTCTCTAATTTTGTAGACAACTCTCCATCATTTTGCTGGGGACCACCTGGAACCCCCTCAAGGACCACTGGTGGTCCCTGGACCACTGGTTGAGAACCACTGGTATAGAGGGTTTAAGATGTTAGGGGGCGGAAACAGTGAAAGTGGTTCGTTCTTTCCCTGGCTGAAAGTGAGCCATCTGCCTCGTTCCCGGTCACCGTCCAAAGAAAACGACTTAACCTTGCTGTCGTTCATGTCACCCTTGTCCCTCGAAAACAGGACAACTGCCCGTTCATCTACAACCCCAGGCAGTACGACTACGACCGCGACGATGTGGGCGACCGGTGCGACAACTGCCCCTACAACAGCAACCCCGATCAGACAGACACGGACAACAACGGAGAGGGAGATGCCTGCGCTGTGGACATTGATGGAGATGGTGAGGATGATGTCTCTGTCTGTTGGCAAGGTTGATTTGCTGGGGGAGGGGGGTGGGGGGGGGCCTCTGCTTTTGATCATTTTTCTGGCCAGTGGGAATATGTTTTCTCCCTGCTTCTGATCAGACTGAATTAAATACATGCATTTCCATTTGGGAAATGTAGACTGTCTGATGTTTGCAAATTTTCTAAATCTGTGTCATCTCAAACAATCACAAATTGCTGCTTGAACGGTTATTTTGGGTCATACAAAGAAGTATGTAGACTAGAGCTTAAGTGTTTTCTTTTTTACAAAGCAAACCCTGTCTGTTGGAACCAGTGTTGCTATTAACGGTAACTAACACCAAAAGAGTGAATGGCTTTTCAAAAACTGAATAACTTCTTCAGTATGACCACTGACTCTCACATTCTGTCAGATGAAGTACCAACTTTATCTACTCTACCTAGTTTTCTAGATCAAATCAGACATGGAAAAGAATTGCTGCATATCATTCGATCTGACCCTGGAACTAAGATGAGTCAAACTAAAATTGAAATGTAAAATATATGAAAATCTAAGACAGAAATACAGTATGTTATAGGGGCGGCAGTGCCTTAGGAGGTAGAGCGGCCGTCTGAGAATCGGAAGGTTCCCGGTTCGGCCCCCGGCTCCTCCTGGCTCCTTGTCAAAGTTTCCCTGAGCAAGGCACTGAACCCATGAGCAGGTGGTGCCTTGCATGGTTGCTTCTGTTGTCAGTGTGTGAATGGGTGAATGCAACATACTTTGTAAATCACACTGAAAACTCACAAAATAATAATGTAAAAATTAACCCATTCAATCCGGGAATGCATCCATGTCATTTTAGATGTCTTTGGGCTATTTAAAAAAGAAATCGTGAACATTTGTGCAAATCTTTGAATATATATATATATATACTTTGTAACTCAAATCTTTGCTTCTGGGGGGGTCCCTGGAACAAAATATTTTGAGATGGGGGTCCGAGGCCAAATACATTTTGAGCACAACTGATATTATAGCAACATAAGTTTTTCAGAAACCAGTTAGGATTCAGAAGATTAAAGCTATAATAACAGTGGGTGGAACCACTGAGTAACAGTGTCTGTTTTAACATAGATTATATATTTATCCGTCAGGCATTCTGAATGAGAAGGACAACTGTCCTTATGTGTACAACGTTGACCAGAGGGACACGGACCTGGACGGTGTTGGAGACATGTGCGATAACTGCCCCCTGGAACATAATCCTGACCAGGTGTGTACACACACAGGCACGCACGCACACACACACACACACTCCACCCTTCCCTGTTTCATTCCACTTCACCCACCGACTAAAATCTCTCTGCCTTTCTCTATAGCTCAGCATCCCTCTCTTTTTCAGCTGAAAGGGAGCCTTAAGCCTGATTCATGCGTCGCGCAGCAAAAATCGCCGACCTGCAAGCTCACAACACGTCACATCTGCAACGCTTTGTGAGCGTGTAGGTCTGCTATTTTTGGCGCGCGACAGAGCATAAATTGAGCATTACTGATGTGCAGCCGTCTAGGCTTTAGCACGCTACGTGGAAGGGGGCGCAAATCCCATGCAAAGCCCAAGGGCACATTAGTTCAATAAGGCGTGCTAGGGGCGGTGGACCTTTTCAATGGCCCATTGACGTTAGTTGACGTTGCCAGAGTGCGAGAAGAGGCCCTTGGCTGGTTATTGACCATAATCAGACATAGTGGGGTGTCCTGTATGACGTAAGAGTAAAATGTCCACCAAGTGAATATGGTCAATTGCTGTGGAAAAGGCTGGCCCTGTGCTGTGTGCATGCTCCATCAGCAAACTATGGCCTGGCCCAGTCCACCTGTGCCACGGTACACTGAAGAGTAGGAATGCTGGAACAGTAGGCCTCTGTACAAAGGGGGTGGGGGTGTAGTTTCAACACATGTTGTTTCAAAGGATTTTGTTCTTTGAAAAGTACACGTGTGAAATATTTTGTCCAAATGTTTTGGCCCTATTAAGACAATGCCCCTTGCAACACCCTCATTGATTCCCTCCATCACTTAACTCCAGCCTCATGTCAACGGGACGAGTGTGTGTGTGTGTGTGTGTGTGTGTGTGTGTGTGTGTGTGTGTGTGTGTGTGTGTGTGTGTGTGTGTGTGTGTGTGTGTGTGTGTGTGTGTGTGTGTGTGTGTGTGTAGTCCTGTATACCTGCAGTAAGGACGCTTCTAGTGCCAAGCAAATTGGTGTAGGAGGAACAGTGAGTCGTGTGGTGGGACTTTTGATTGTCAGGAGATGAAGAACGGCGACATACTTCGGACAAACTGGCAGCTTTAGAAAGGAGAAAATAATTCTAAGAACAAAATGAAAGCAGGATGAGGAGAGGAGTTGGCAAGAAGGCATGTTGAACAGCACAGTGTTGTAATGAACCAAGTGCTGTGAAATGTATCACTTGAATCCTAAGCATCCCTATTCAGGAGGCGAACAATTGCAGAAAATAGCAGATATACAAAAAAAGCATCTGTGACAAAATCTCAAGGGGAAAAAAAG
Source organism: Gymnoscopelus braueri (assembly GCF_963280865.1). Lineage (NCBI taxonomy): Eukaryota > Metazoa > Chordata > Actinopteri > Myctophiformes > Myctophidae > Gymnoscopelus > Gymnoscopelus braueri. Next base: position 17,685,617 of record NC_137616.1, read on the forward strand.
AGCAGACAAATACAGAACCGACCCCCGATTGACTAAGGATTAGTTCACTAAGTATAGAGAGTTTAAGTGGTTAATCACCAATGCCAAAGTAACTCATTTGGTGGTGATGATGTTCGCTCCTCTACTCCCAACCTCTCAGGTGGATTCAGATGACGACCGTGTGGGAGACAAGTGTGACAGCAACCAGGACATCGACGAGGACGGCCACCAGAACAACCTGGACAACTGCCCCTACATCCCCAACGCCAACCAGGCTGACCACGACAAGGACGGCAAGGGAGATGCTTGTGACCACGACGACGATAACGACGGCATCCCCGATGACAAGGACAACTGCAGACTCGCCTTCAACCCTGACCAGCTGGACTCCGATGGTGAGTTGGAGCTTAGCTACTTACATTTCTACATACGCGTTTGTTGACCGAAGTCTCCCAGGGGTCTTTACTATTCAATTCAATTCAATTCAATTTTATTAAAGTGTCAAATCACAACAAGTTGTCTCAAGACACTTTACATGTAGAGAAGAGACCCGACAGTCCCACCCTGAGCAAGCAATTTTGCGACAGTGGCAACGAAAAACTCCCCCTTAACTGGAAGAAACGTCAGGCAGACCCTAGGCTCTAGGGTGGGGGCCTTCTGCCTCGACCGTGTCGGGGGGAAAGAAGAGAGAGAGAGGGAGAGACAGAGACAGAGGAGAGACAGAAAGAGATAACAAGTAGTAACAATAACAATACTAGGCTCCCTCTTTTTTCCCTTGCAGAAAATATTAGATCTACAAGCTCACAACGCATCATGTTGCGTGATGCGTTGTAGATCTGATATTTTCGCAGAAGGTTTGCCTCAGAACACACTACGGTTCATGCGGTTAAGCCGAAAATAACTGAATCAGTTATGGAAAATAACCGAATCAGTTGTTTTTAGCGAGCGCCTAAATAGAATTTAGTTTTAGACCTGAGCTGATACAGTTTATCACCAGGCTTGGGTTATCAAGTATCAATTATATTGAGTATTTATGTTTAGTACTTGGATTGCAGTAAATTGCACACATCCTCCAACTCTTACAGTACCAGGACAGAGAATATATTTAATCAATATCCTGTATATTATGTGCTATATTTCACAGGTGATGGCCGTGGAGATGCTTGCAAAGATGACTTCGACCAAGACAACGTGCCAGACATCTACGATGTGTGTCCGGAGAACTATGACATCAGCGAGACGGACTTCCGCAAGTTCCAGATGGTACCGCTGGATCCCAAAGGCACCTCCCAAATCGACCCCAACTGGGTGGTTCGCCACCAGGGCAAGGAGCTTGTCCAGACTGTCAACTGTGACCCTGGCATCGCTGTCGGTAAGTAAGCCAGTGGATAAACTGAGTGATTGATTATATAAACAATATGTCATACTTTGCATTATACAGTCAACATTCACTACTCAGATGATACTTGTGCATTACAAACTGATCACTCAAAACAAGTTGACTGACGAATCATGAACATAGCCAGACAGGATGCAAAAATGTTAAGGGCATGTTTTTTGTGTGTTAAATAGCTCTACATTTCCATAGTAATCATTGGTATAAGTGATGAAACAAAAAATGAGCAGACAAAATTGGAACTGGAATACTGTCAAATTGAAGCTGATAAAAGGGTTCTCTCTCCTGATTGGATACAATCGGTGACCCACCTAAAATGGATTTTCTGTTTATTAAAGAGCTGGAGAGACGGGGAGACCCCTGTTACTGTAGCAATGATTACTATCAGAGTATATAGAGCTTTAACCTTTTAACAAAAAAACTTTTAGTTTCAACCAAAAAAGTCTCTAAAACAGCACCTTTAATTTCTAAATTAAGTGCCACAGCAACAGTGTCATTTTCTCACTGGCGGTTCTCTCTCGACAGGTTACGATGAGTTCAACGCAGTGGACTTCAGTGGCACCTTTTTCATCAATACTGAGCGGGACGACGATTACGCTGGCTTTGTGTTCGGCTACCAGTCCAGCTCCAGGTTCTATGTGGTCATGTGGAAGCAGATCACTCAGACCTACTGGTCCAACAAGCCCACCAAGGCACAGGGCTACTCTGGCTTGTCCATCAAGGTGGTAAACTCCACTACTGGCCCAGGAGAGCACCTCAGGAATGCTCTGTGGCACACAGGCAATACCCCAGGACAGGTAAGATATGGGACATGACGTCATATAAACTAAAGGAAAAAATATTTATATTTTTTTCCTGATTCACAGTGTGATAAAATGTTTTGTTTTTGTAATAGTGTAACTGTGTTGGATTCATAGTGAGTAAAATCGACGTTGTCCGGTCATGTGTCCCATCCTTAGGTGCGAACTCTCTGGCACGACCCTAAGAATGTTGGATGGAAAGACTTCACCGCCTACAGATGGCACCTAATCCACAGACCGAGAACGGGACATATTAGGTGAGCTAGAGCCTAGCTTTGGACCCTTGTAGCGGTAGGAAAAAAAGATTAGAAGAGATCAGAAAGATTACTTCACACTCATTATTCAAGTCGTTATGGGATTCATTGTAATTTAACATTTAATGTGCTTTACTTCTACAGAGTTGTGATGTACGAGGGTAAGAAGATCATGGCAGACACTGGTAGCATCTATGACAAGACGTACGCCGGTGGGCGACTAGGCCTTTTTGTCTTCTCACAAGAGATGGTATACTTCTCTGACCTCAAGTATGAATGCAGAGGTAAGGATTATAGGTTTATACTGATATTGTGCTACATTCATATTGTATAAGTTGGTGAACAAAAACATGCTCATTTTACCAGCCATTAAATACGGTAGTCAATAAAATGGCAATCAATAGATCATGATAAGAAATATATGTATTTTGACTAATAATACTTTTGTCCTCACAGATGCATAAATGCGCTGCACAGGAAGCTCTGAGGAATGCACCTTTCTGTATAAAGAATGAACTTGATGTATTCCGATGCAAAGTCCAGGGACCGATTTATCTCCGAAACTCTTTCTTCTGCGGGCACGCACACACACGGATGGAGCGAATGGGTATGTGTGGTCAGCCTCAGGGTAACTTGAAGCTGGTTGGGAGTACAGCACCAACCGGCTGACTGCCAGTTGAGGATCAGAGAGCTCCCCCACCTATCACCCTTCTCCCTGACCCTGCCATCTACAGAGAGAAGGGAAAGCTAGGGAAACAAATAAACTTGCCCTGTTGCTTTGCATGAGCAGCGAGACCCAACACCTCTCTGTCCCCAGCTCTCCTCATCCTGTCTCGCTCTCTGAAAGACCTCGTTCATCGCTGTGCGGGAGCAGCTCCCCATAGCTGTGCGGGAGCAGCTCCCCATAGATGACTATGCACTTGCAAGCGGATCTCTCTCTCTCTCTTTCTCTCTCTCTCTCTCGCTCTCTCTCTCTGGATGGACGTCCCAAAGAAAAGACTGATGAAATGATTCCTTTCGCTTTACAAATCTACCAGGATGTAGATTACAGAATGACGCAGCACTGAGGCGTCGGAGGATGAAGAAAGCAATAAGACATTTGTTTCTTTTTTCTGTCACAGAACACTTTTTCCCCCTTTTTTTCTTTTTTTAAGAACCCATTAGGAGTGAGCAAGAATTGGAGGGAACATTTTGTTGCGTATGTTTGTGTGTATGTGTGTATGTGGAAGAATGGTCATAGATGTAACATGAAACCTGCTTGCTTTGACCCATCAGGGCAAGAATAGATAGAATAGAGAAGAGTTTGCGGAGACAGAATTATTAAAGTAACGTGGCAATTTGCTTGTAAGTGTTTTTGAAAACATACCGGGCTTCCAGTATCACTGGCTTTGTGGCAGATATTAGAATGATCTATGTTGGTTGACTGAACAGTATTCTCAGGGTGAGATGGAAATAACCATCTTAGCATATCAAACCAGTACAGAGAAAGAAAAACCATGGCGGTACCATGCAAAAGACAAAGCCGGAGCCAGTTATATTGAGGCCTCTGAAACACTCCCCCCGACCAGTGTTGCCAGATTCTGTGAGAGAAACAAGCAACCAGGTCTAGGAAAACAAGCCCAAAAGAAGCGACTATGGGCCACATCAGCACGTTAAACATAACATCAGCTCTTTGAAAATAGCAGATCTACAAGCTTGTAGATCTGCTATTTTCAAATAAACTCTTGGGGGGAAATTATAATAAGCAGACCTGGCAACACTGCCCCCGACTCAGACTCATCAAATAAGGGGCATCTCCCTCAGCGTATGAGGCTTTGAATTTGAAAATATGTAAATAAATGTAATTTATTAACTCTTGCCTACAATGTAGGCAGCAAAATGAATTTGAATACTTTAAAAAAAAAAGCTGAGACTCCCCCAAAACCTCATGTTGAACAGTGACCCAAATTCAGGTACAGTCAGCCATAATGGTGTCGTAAATAAGAAGCACGCTCTGGACAATGTCTATCATATCCTTCTCTATAAAGCAAATTAGGTATTAGGTGATTCCTAAGGTAGGTCTACTTAGTATAATACGTATGTGACCTGTGTGCCTTTTCTTCAGAGAGAGATGAAAAACAAAGGATACTTATGATGTACAAATATTACCTCATTGCTGTTATATAATTTGATCAAACAAAAAAACAACCTAAGTACTTTTTTCATTAGCTTTCAAAATGATTGACATCTTACTGCTACTGTAACATGAGCTGTAAATAGTATTATGTTTCTTTTAAAATCCCAGACCCCCACTTCCTACTCCATGACCCACCCCAGTGGAAAATACAGTACAATGGGAGAGTTTTTTTTATATATATATAAATGATTTGTGCTCTATTATGTATGTCCAATGCTCTTTTTAGCAGATAAATTATTGTTCTGTTTTGTCCTAGCTGTTTGTGAGAGGTTGATTTGTGTGTATGAGTGTGTAGATAAATGCTATTTAAATAATTTATCGGGATCCGTCACCAAATTAAGGGGGCGTGTCCATCTGTATAAACGGTTTGCACACTGACGTGAGGATGTTCTGTATCGTTTTTACCTTTTTGTTATTGTGTACCATTGTCACCATTATTTTTGTACAATTAGTGTTGCTTGTTTGTAAACATTTTTACTTAGTTGTACAATGCAAAATGCTGTTTCTATCCATAGCGATTATTTTGTTACGTACTTCCAGAACAATAAATAGTTGTTAAAAGTCTATGCTTGTGTACATTTTTCATCTTCGAATTGATAAGATTGTTATTACTTGTAACTGACTAGTAAGTCATAATTTTTTTCCGATAGGAAAACTTGGCAATGAAACTAACCATCAAGACAACAGTATCATATTGATTAGCTACAGCTGTGCTGATGCAAGCATGTCTTGCATTAAATTCCTCACTGGTAGCTGTCTCACACCACTCTTCTTCCAGCCAGGGATCTGCAGGAGCCTGTTACATGTGCAGAAGTATGAATGTACACTAAGTTAACTACTTTCGACCTGGTGTTCCTATTTTCGGCATTTCATTATGTGCAAAACTTTGGACATTTCATAACTTTTCAAAAATCGCCAAAAAATGGCGATCTACAAGCTCAGAACACGGCACGATGCGACACGTTGTGAGCTTGCAGATCTGAAATTTTCGCTGCATGAAATAGGGCATACGTGGTTGAAATGTGGCTGACAGGTTAGAGATACAAATGAGGGAAATGCATACAGGCCTTTACCACTGCTAAAGGCACACATGGCCTGTGATGTGGGCCACGTGAGGAATGTGGCACGGCACTCTCTTCCTCAGCTTGATGTTTCCGTACTCACTGTGATCCTGGGCAGACCTTTGAGTGCACGGGTTAAAGAACACAGAGAGCAAATAGTAGGCAGACACAAAGCTTGACATTGACAGGCAGGCTTTGGGCCGTGTACGGGGAGTGAAGTAATTCAGTTGTCAAGATCGGTATTCTTAGACGAGCCCTTAATCATACACCTACAGCTACTGCATGGTGATGCCCAGATAAAGAATATGTAGTGACATTTCAGTGAAAATACTGTATCTTAACCACTTAAGCCCTATTTTATACTTCATCGTATGATGGAAATAGCTAAAAATAGCTAAAATAGCCAATTTACAAGTTCACAGCGTGCCGCAATACATTATGAGCTTGTACAGTAGATTGGTAAATGGTGCATTTATGCAGCAGTTTTTATCCAAAGCGCTTTACAATGATTGTGCATAATTACATTTCACCCATTCACACACCGATGGAAGAGGAAACCATGCAAGGCACAAACATGCTCATCGGGAGCAATTAGGGGTTCAGTGTCTTGCTCAAGGACACTTCGACACTAACTCTGGGGGAGCCCGGGATCGAACCGGGAACCTTGCGGTTGCCATCCGGCCGCTCTACCGGCCACTCTACCCCTGATTTTTCACAATTCTGGACAATAATGACATACACAAGATAGGGACGGCGAGTTGAAAGTGGTTAATACTATCTATTTAACTGTTCATTGATTGGTTGGTTGGCCTACGATCCTCAAATGCCCTCTGTTGACTCACAGTCTTGCATAGAATGTGTGACGATCGAGCATCATCACAGAGGTTACAGAGTCCACACCATGTCACAGAGTTCTTACTTAGCCAACTTAAAGTGTACAGTATACAGTACATGATCACTGCAGCACCAAGTATAACCTTGTTAGCAACTTCAGCAATGATCCATGGATCGACGGTTACAAACCGTCTGCCAAAGAGAGACTTCAGCCTAATTTATACTTTGTCGCACAGACGCGTTGCTCTACAAAATTAAACGAGCACTTTAAACTCAAGGGCCTGACACACACTGCAAGCGTCACGTGCGTGTCATCAAATGCACCCATCGTTTACAATGGCTGCAGCCACACTGGAGGCGTCAAGTGGACGTGATAAAACCTGTTGACCCATCTCCAGGGCTTGGTTCTATTTTTGAGCATTGACGCGCAGCACAAACCAGAGAGAGAGAGGGAGAAGAGAGTGAATTGAGCAAAGGAGCAAGGACTCCGGGCATGCGTGCGTGCGTGCGTGCGTGCGTGCGTGCGTGCGTGCGTGCGTGCGTGCGTGCGTGCGTGCGTGCGTGCGTGCGTGCGTGCGTGCGTGCGTGCGTGCGTGCGTGCGTGCGTGCGTGCGTGCGTGCGTGCGTGCGTGTATACTGTATGTGTGTGTGTGCGCGCGCGTGTGTTTTGGTACGTCCCTCGTCTAATTTGGATTGGTGCGATGAGGTTCAAATTATTAAAAATTATGGCCTGTAATATATTCATATGCAATGACAGACGGACAAGTGCTATACAGTAGTAGCAATGAGGGACAACACAGCAGGTACGGAGGCTCAATACAAAATAAAACAATATTGAGACAATTTCACGCTTCCAATCTGAACAAGTGACCCAACTTGACGAGCGTCAGGGACACTCGTGTCAATGACGCTTGTAGTGTGTCAGGGCCTTAAGACCCCGGGCACTCGGGTGGCACAGGGGTAAAGTTCCTGTCCACACACAGACTAGGGGTTCGAATCCTCCGTGGTGCCTCTGGCTTGGCTGAGTGTCCATATGAACAAAATCGTCTGTGTTCACGGGTGAGAAGCCAGGTGGGGAGGGATAGCACCGCAGTGACTCATACGGACTGGGGCGCTGCCTATCAGTGGGGTCAGGGTGGTGTTGAACGAAGAGGAGCAGTGTATTTCTCTAGACATGCTACGTCCTCCCGGTAGGACTCCTCGCTGGCAGGGGAGCCAGAAGGGATCAACAGCAGCAACAATAACACATACTGTAAGTGTGTGGGGAATTTGAGAATTGGCATAACGACTAATTTGGCAGATGAGGGGGAAAGAATTATTGGCTACTCTAGTAAAAGAAAAATGAAAAACAAAGGCACTTGTAGATTCTAGGACACCATTGACATGAAAGTTCTTGAGAGAGCAGAGACCATGTCTCTCTTTTCTCTTTGCCAGGAGTTTAAAGCAGGTCCAGGGCTCCAAACCTTTCAAATCACAAGCTCCAACCATCACAACTCACCCCGGAGTAGTAATGACAGACCAAAGTGCAGAGGACCCGTCCAATTATCACCACTACCTTTAATGAGCCAGGAAATAGTGTGTTAGCAAGTCATTCACGGAAATCAAAACGGCCCGTGAATTGTAGTGAGTCAGTGACTAAGGCAAAGTGTTCAAGAACGGAACAAAGGCCATCCAACCCCTAGACTTACAGTACAAAGCCTTTATATTTAGTTACTGTAATCCACCCCTGGAAGTGGGTAAAGTGCACTCCCATTCCAGGACCCATTGCCGCAAGACCTCAGACCCCAAACATTGCATTTGGTCTGGTCTCATTTCGTCTCTCATTCAACACCTTTGTACTTTGTTGATGTTTATTGAAGTGTTATAGTCCTACATTAAGATGTGGAAGACCCCCCACTGAATCCTATTTCATCCCCCAGCTACCACAGGGCTCTATAAGCACTGGAATGCCATGGGTTGGAAGAATCGAGCCTCTATAGTTCTACAGAGACCACCTGTGCATACAGTATTTGAGACTCAAATAGGCGTAGAAAAACATTTTTATGAACAATAAAGGCTTAGAGAGTCTCAGTGAAAATAGGGCTGGAATGTGGTTTAAGACCAGGAATTTTCTTTTCATTATGGTATTAATGGCGTGTGTGTGTGTGTGTGTGTGTGTGTGTGTGTGTGTGTGTGTGTGTGTGTGTGTTGTGTGTGTGTGTGTGTGTGTGTGTGTGTGTGTGTGTGTGTGTGTGTGTGTGCACGTGCAGGGGGGGGGGCATCTCAATAACAGAGTGTTGAAAACCTACATTCAGTACTTGTTCTAAGTCTGTATTAGTGTTTTTTTTTTAAATAATAATGACATAGGAATATAGGAATGCCAGGTTGAAAGTGGTTAAACTGGCAATTGAGCCCCCTGGCGCCCTCTGGGGGGGCCCCCACTTTGAAAACCACTGGACGATAGAACAGGTAGCCTATATTCCTTCAGGGCTCACCTTTCAGATTTAATGCCAGGGTTACCACACTGTGATAAACCACTCTACCAGTATAACTATTAGTACTGTGTGTGTGTGTAGCATGGCAATAATGAAACAAAGACATGTTTCTGTTGATTATGTCAGTGTTTGTGACATAACGGCCACACCACCATGGATGCTGTTCTGATACTGTCCTGCCCCCCTTAGGGGGCCCATAAAATAATTCCCCACGCAGAACAATAAGGTTTCTGTGATTGTTGGCATTCGCAGTGGGATTCCTGACTGGGAAGAGGCACGAACTCTGAACCGGGGGCAGCGAGTGCACCTGGTGAACTCTAAACAGGAATGTTGAATGTTCCGAGGGGAAAATGGTGACTTTGGTCACCTATGTGGAATGATGATGGGAATGAGGAGAACGGTGAAAACATCATTAGAAACATACGTATCATATGTTTATGCTTCACCACATTCAACCGAGTTTGGGAATGTCGTTATAGGGACTTTTCCACAAACATTTTAAACTTTTTAAAGAGAGGGAAAATATCTACAAGCTCACAATTTCATTGCATCACAATGCATTGTGAGCTTGTAGATCGTTTAAAAAAATGTTTATCTATTCATAATACAAGAAAGTATATATGGCTTTAAGTGGTTGAGTGGGCATGTCTCTAGACTAGTTTCACTGTAATAAAGGTATAGTTCAAAACAAAGAAAGGGTGGGGTATGTGGCTGTTATGTGAATCCAGCATTGTGAGCTTGTAGATCAGTTTATACCTCGATTTCTACTTTGATGTATGATGAAATATAAATCGGGCTTACAGCAGCTTTATCTCGTCGCAAAACTGGTATGAACTAGGATTAAAACTCGCCTCATTACCTGGGGCAATTGGGCTTTTGCGGCCCCGGCACCTGTAGGCTTTAGAGGGCCCTATATGAGGCTCTAAAGCTAGTAAAGTCAGTGTCATCTTTTAAATCACCTCTGAAAACCTACTTTTACGTCAAGGCCTTTTCATAGTGTTTATTTTCTTTTTTCTGTGATACAATGTGTGTGTGTTGTGTGCTGTGTGTGTGTGTGTGTGTGTGTGTGTGTGTGTGTGTGTGTGTGTGTGTGTGTGTGTGTGTGTGTGTGTGTGTGTGTGTGTGTGTGTGTGTGTGTGTGTGTGTGTGTGTACACAGAGGCAGAGGTTTGTCATACAGTACATGTTTACTCGCCTCTTCAACTCTCCAACATCGGTTTGGTGTCTGACTTCTCTGTCCTTTACTACTGTTTATTTTTCTCCAGTCATCCCCCTGAAATCCTTAGTGTTAATGTAACTCCGAAGAGTTGACAAATGGCACCAAATGGACCTGGAACTGAGATTTTACTGTGTGGACAGAGAGGCAGAGAATGTTCCAAAACATCTCAGAAGAACCCTGCTGGCAGCTGTAGTGTGTGACAAGGGTTCCATTATGGATGGAACTTCTTTTCTGTTGTTGTTCCTCTTTACTGCTTTGAGACGGGTGCCAAATGCCTGCTTTTGCTCTAAGTCTCAAAAAAAAAGTTAAATAAATGAACACGCCGTCTGTTTGACTTAATTTCACGTGCAGTTCTTCCATCATTCAGGTGGTGGAACACATTGAAAATGTATATCTTTCTCCAAGCATAGACAGTTATCGAAAATCTCAAAAAGCAAAAGTACATAGAGGATAAAATCCTCAGTGATGTTAATTTATCAATTTGAAACGGTGTGCAAATGGATCCTTACCAGGCCATTTGCTTACATTTGTACACAGTATACTGTAGAAAACCCATTGCCATTTTCAAGTAGAACTCATTGCATTCAGTAGTGGTGGAATGTATTGGACACAGTCTATTCTATGTCAAGTTAACTACATCAAGTTCAGGTTTCCTAAGTGTATTAAAGTATTAAAAGTCAGGTGTACAAGTGATGTATTGTATTAACGAACAGTATAGGGATGTGAAGCCCATGACCCACCTAATTCCAACACACGTTGCTAGTTTGGGATGGCTCAGGGTAGAAGACAGGGTTAAGCAAATATCAATTAATGGGATTAAATGGGATGTTGATTAATTGAACCCATAGGACCAAAATGGAAAGTATCCAGGACTTTTTTGTGTGTAGCCTTACTGTCTTACTGTACCCAGTGCTGTTTACATTTCTGACTAATAAAGTATTCAATAAAATGTAGTAGATTTTAGTAGAAATCTAGTAGATTAACTATTAGAGTTAGGGGTGACTACACACCTGTTGTGCATCAAGCTAATCAATGCACACACGATAAATCAGACAAGTCTTGTGTCTTCTTATTTCCTTGTGAGTAACTACCAAACAGTTACAACTAATGGCAAGCAGTGTTGGAATTGGGAAATAAAGAACTTTGTTCTAACTTCTAAGTACCTTGTCTGTCGACTGTCCTATCATTGAGCCTGTCACATAGTAACAAGCTGTTTGCATTGTGGCTCTGCAGAGTAGGCACGTGAGCTCACAGTGGTGTGTGATATGTCCTGTGACATCCCCCTCTCTCACTATCACATCTTCTGCCTCTCTCTATTTACCACTTTCAACCTGTCATCTCTGTTTTGGCCATGTCATTATAGGCAAAAAAAATGTTCAATTAAAAAGAAAAATCTTAACTTTGCAAACATTTTCAAACACTTTCCAAAATGATCAGAAATGTTCACAAATGCTTAATTTTTTTTGAAAATATCTGATCTACAAGTTCACAACGTGACGCAATGCTATTTTCACAATTTCTTGTGCGACACCATCTTAAAAGAAGTAGGCTACAATAGAAGATAGAAGTAACATATGACCATCACATTTTAGGAGTTGCTTTGTGGGTAACCATAATGCATAATTTATGCTCCGGTGTATGATGATGTCATGTGTAGAAAAAAGCCGATCTATAAGCTCACAACGCGTCCCATCTGCAAGCTTATAGCTTCTGGCATAGGAGTAGGACACCGTCATACAAGAAATTATAAATCAGGCTTATGGAGGCTTTACTGGTGGCCAAAGGATTTCCTAAATAGTTACCGGAATTGTCCTCTGTAATGAAGCATATTATCATGCTTTCTTCAGTGGCAAACCGCCTGATCACAGCGTGCAAATGTGAACACAGGGCAGCTGTTTCTCCAATTTGCTGCAGGTGCGATTAAGTGTGGGTTACAGTTTCACAATAAACCTGTTAAATATAGCAACCCTTCATCCAACCATACCATTTCTTTCACTGTAAAAACACAGCACTCCACAGACTCAAACAAGGTGACTTAGCTACACCGTAAATATGGTGTCAAATTACTGGCACGATGCGGTATGAAAAACTCAAGCTTGCGAAGTGAATGCTGTGTATAAACAGTAGAAGGCAGAGGCCAGACACTAATAGTTTGCTATTCATTAACCGTGCTGGCAGCAGATGAGAGAGGGTTGGGGGGACTGAAGGAAGTAGCCATGGCTTTTAATTTCCTGAAGAAGAGAGCACGCCCAGCTACTGCTCTGCAAGCCTCTGTTTACTGAACGGCCTGTAATTCCCAGTCAGTCATCCCTTTTGCCCAAGCCGTGGCCTTGGGTTGCGTTGGAGAGAGAAAGAGAGAGAGAGCGGAGATTCAAATAGTCGCCATCCCTGCCACAGCTAACGGTACTGTGGCCCCTCTACCAACAGTAGGGTGAGCCTGACACCCCTAGCTATACGCATCATGTTGCGACACGTTGTGAGCTTGTAAGATCTTCTATTTCTGGTAAAGATATTTGGTGTAGAGGGGGGCCAAAGATAGACGACTGGGGGACCCCAGTCAAGAAAGTATATAGGGTTTAATTGGTCACTCATGTTCACCTATTTTCGCCAAATGTTCACCTGTTATGACATGTCCAGATTAGGGCCACTAGGGTTGAAGTGGTAAGAGTAAACCCACACACATGGACGGACAGGGGCAAAAACATAGCCTTCGGTAACATTTTACTTGTGCCAAATTGGAGGAGTTTTACATTCACAAATTTCAGTTAACTTTTTATTTTCAAACCATGCGAGATATTCTATCACTGGTAAACATAATGGTAACATTTTACTGTGCCAAATTGGAGAAATCTTACTTCACAAAGCTGCAAAGCATGACATGCCATGTCCAGTGTTGGGTAACGTTACTTTTGAAAGTAACTCGTTACGTTACAGGATTACTGCCATTAAAAAGTATTCTGTTACGTTACAGGATAATTTTCGCAGACCAGGCCAGATGAAAACACCAGTGTACAGTAGCAAAGTACCTTTACTAGAGTACTGTACTTTTGGATACTTTCACTCCACTACATTTCATAGACAAATATTGTACATTTGACTCCACTACATTTCTAGTAGAGGTGGTCTGATCGATCAGCCACCGATTGAAATCGGCCAATTTTCACTCCAAATGATTCGATTGGTGATCTGCAATTTTCCCTATCCGGAAAACCGATCTTCTATGACTGAGCTGTACCGTTTAAGTAGTATAAAAGTCAATCGGATATATAGTATAATTTATTTGCGGCATGCCCCCTTCCCCTCCACACACACACACACACACACACACACACACACACACACACACACACACACACACACACACACACACACACACACACACACACACACACACACACACACACACACACACACACACACACACACACACACACACACACACACACACACACACACACACACACACACACACACACACACACACACAGTAGGTGCAGTTTTAATAATACAATTATTAAAATAAAAGTGATCATTTTGGAGGGAAAAAAATCGCCTTATGCACAAGATCGGTATCAGTATCGGGTGTCGGCCGATCGTGAGGAAAAAAAGATGATCATGATCAGAGCAACTTTTACTTGCAGTTGAGCAATATCTGACCTGGAGTATCTATACTTTGACTCAAGTGCTACGGTTGAGTACTTTGTACACCCCTGAAAAACACATGCAGGTGGGTGTTATAGGAGGACACTGAGGACTCTGTTAATGGCCCTGACATTAGCTGTCTGAACACACAGCAGGATGAGCGAGTACCTCGCCAGCACTCATCCTCCAGCGAAAAGAGGAAGCTCTGCAGCTCACAAACCGCCCACCACCACCCCCCACTGCCCTCACGTAGGTGAGACATATAAGAGATAGCTGTGACATACACGGATTTCTATGCGTGCCTAAACTCTCCTATGTGCTCGGCCTTCGCGTGAGAGGCGGACATGTCAGCGGTTGCGATAGAGACGGCGGTGTTTCCGTTTTCATATCGCCGTGAAATTGGAGTCCGACACTATCTGATATTTCATTTGACAGAACAGACTATGGAAAAAGAGTCACTTGGCTGCATTAAGTGGGCCACACAAATACAACGTGATTATCCCAGTAGTGCAGCACAGTAACTATAATTTTAGTTAACCACTTAAAGGCCGACTTCACACATTTTCAACCTATCTCCATATAATTGTTATTCACTAATGCTCATTATAATATGGTACCATTTTTGTCTACCCCGTCTCAGAGGAGGGCTGTGGACAGTTCAGAAATCCGCCTACCAGTGACATCATCGATGGGGCAAACCAAGCTAATATAGAAACTGCAGGCTTTCTATTCCTGGAAAGTTTTCATGCTATAATGGAAGCTATTGTTGCTGTATTAATCAAATAATTAAATAAATATTGAAATCTTGTTGGAAAACAAACCCTGCCCAACGATGATGTCACTGGTAGGCGGGTTTCTGAATTGTCCACAGCCCTACTCTGAGACACAGACTGAGTAGATACAAATGGTACCATTTTATCATGAGCATTAGTGAGGACCAATTATGAAGACTTACTTTATTTTTTTGTTTTGGTTATTTATATTTTTGTTTTAGCCCATAAAAGATATGCCCAAAATAGGAACACCAGGATGAAAGTGATAACATTTGGATACCTTGCTTACTTGGCTCACAATATAACCAATAGCTCTAACCTGCATAATACTGACAGGGCTGGGTTTGTGCAGGAACGGTGAAAACAAGTTTACATCACCCACTGCTCTTTACTTTAGGATGACAATAAATCACAGTTTCCACTACACACATATCCATCCTCATTCCTCACACACACGGGAGATACAGGCCTGTGACTCGTGGTAAGATAATAAGCTTTGAGACTCTGCTCTGCTCCCGTCTGCCTTCTAGAGCCTCAGGGATGAAGCTTCCCTGGCAGACACAGGAAGAGATGGGACATCCTCCTGTCTGTGGCTCCTGCCAGCACCACAACCACGTTTACAGAGCTGTCCAACGTACAGAGACTGACGTAGGCTGACGTAAGGCCGTGCCAGAGCCGCGGCTCCCAGGCGGCTTGCGTAATAAGCCTCCCGGGGGCGTGTGCCAGGCTATCTGACAGTCAGAGTGGGAGACCTGCCTGGCAGGATGGCTTCTGGTTGGACGGGGTGCCAATCTGTCCGCAGGCACCGCAAAAGAAAAGAGAAAAAACACAGCACAGAGCTGACAGATGCTTTTGTGGAGCCATCCAGTCAAGTCAACTGTGTTTACAGTACTCTCAAAACCCACATATTTCCATATGTACTGTACAGAAAACAACTTATTTATTTTGTCATATTCTAATCAGGTTTGATGTGATGTGATTTTTGTAAATGCTTTTTTTTTTTTGTCACACAGAGATTGTAATGTTTTTTATTGTTGTTAATGTATATTAATGTCTTGGACTCCAGGAATACTAGCTGTTCATTTCGGCGACAGCTAACGGGGCTCCATATAATAAGCAAATAAACAAATTCACCAGTTATGATATTTTCATTCTGATTTGACAGTGCAAGAGCGAAGCCAAACACTCAAATACCCATTAACACTCGAACAGCGATCCATTCACCCGCTGATCCAGGATCTGCAACAGGTACTGAATCCCTTTGATAGTGAAGGTCAGGCTTGGTACTACGCGTATCTAATGACAGATCTGTGGTTCCCGGCAACATACCTTCAGCCATGGTGAGAAGGCTCCACTTACTAGCCTCTGCTGAGAATGCCTTCTGTTATGCTCTCGTCGAAGGCATGCAGTACAGGGCTACTTAGTAGGAGGCTTGCTACTCACATTACTGGGTCACTGGCATTATTTTACTGGGCAGCCCACCTGGGACAGTTTCAAGTGTTTTAGTGGCAAATACCTGTCTAAAGGTTTGCGGGAGAGAGAAGCGCTGTATCTAGTGTCAAGTAATGGCGATGGATGTAACTGTCGAATAGACATCTGAGATAGATAACCAATATAAGAAAATGCACAATTTTCAAAGGTGACACTTTCGCATTCTGACGAGCTTAGTTATAGGAAGACGGGAGATGGAACCAGCTGTTTAACCAAATGAAACCTAATCAGGGCTGAACATAATGCGAAAATAGAAAATTGTCTATATTTGAGGGAAAAAAGGAGGGGGCCAAGTATAGATCCCTGGGGACTCTGGTTAACTAAGTATATAGGGTTTAAGTGGTGAAAATGTTTGCATATCTGCTCGTGAAAACTTGCTCCTTTGTTTTACAGCCGGTGGGGCGGTGGACTGGTACTTCGACGGGGGCAATGAGAGAGAAACGTGAGGGCACGGTGTTGGGTTGCCTCCAAACCCATTCTGTGTCCTCGATCGGTGGCGCGGTACAAAAGGGTCAAAGAAACCAGAGCCCGAGGTTGCACTGCACTTCTGCGGAGAGGAAGAATGGAGTCCTTTCTCTGTCCAGCCCTGGCTAACTGTACCGTACACCTCGGAGAAGCACTCAGCACCAGGGGGGGGTGGATGGGTTACCCTGATAATGGACACACACAGGTCCCTCTTCAGCCTCTCCCCCTCCTTTGCTAGAGGCTAGGGAGGGTTTGAGGCTTTTTTTGTGTTGGTGTGAATACACCCGCTCGCTGAGTCACTTCAACCAAGCCTGTCCATTTGTCTGGCGGTAGGGCGAGCGAGGAAAGAAGCACCATGCTTGTTTCATTCGACACCGAAGCCTTTTGTGGCGGGCCTGACTCTTGCTTGTTACCAGGGCTTAGGGCTTTTCTACTGTATGTGGGAGTACGAAGCCTGACACAAATAAAGCACTTTGAGTGGACGCCACCATTGAAGGCTGCCTCATTTGGTGTTCTCTCCCTGTTCTCCCACTCCCACATGTAGACAATGGCGGCGTAGATTGCTTTGAGAGCGAAACTGGCACATCCATTGTTCGGAAAAAGCCCAGGCGAAACCACACACAGCTTTATGACACTCCCACGAGGTACAGTAAACAACGGCCCTTATATCAAAGAAATATGTAAAACAAATCAGTCCAAACAAAAAAAGAGAAGAGATTTCATCGCAAGCAAGGCAAAAGCCAAGTTGCTTTGTCGAAAAAGACAGAGATTCCCCCGCGGGGAGCTGCCCTGGTGAACCATGGCTCTGATCGATACCAAACACTCCAAGGGAGAAGGACATCACATCGCTCCAAGGCCTTCGCATGATTTCACTCCGATATCAAAGACACCTGTCCACATTCTTGCCTGCATCTCCTTCCACATAAAAGAGAGTTATAGACTCGTCTGGCTTAACAGAACCCCCCCCCCCCTCTCTCTCTCAATATGCGATGGCACGATTCTGTGGCTTACATAATAGGGAATGTTCGGAATGCCTGTCCATCAAGGTTGATGGACCTCCACCTGTTGAGTGCAGGCACAAGCCGAGCACAATGGAGCTCTTATCAATTCATCGCCAGCTCAAACGTTCCTCTCCGTATGTTTCTCCCTCGTTCCTATACCATTAAATCATGGGTCTTCAACAGGGGGTCCGGGACCCCTAGGGGGTCCTCAGAGGTACTACAGGGGGGCCGCCAAATCTTTGTATGATTTGATTTTTTTTACATTAACCACTTGAACCCTATAGCATCCCTATTCTGAGGGGAACGTTAGCCGGAAATAGCAAATCTACACGCTCACAACGCCTCGTACGTTGTGAGCTTGTAGATCGTCTATTTTCAGCAAAGAAGTTTGTTGTAGAGGGAAAAAGAGCAGACCAAGCACCGAGCCAAAGGTCAAGTTTACAAAGTATTGAGGGTTTAAGTTGTTAAATGTCAGAAAATACACGTTAACATGAATCCAATATGTAGTGGGGGTCCCTGCTTCATCTCTCTCTCAGCTAAGGGGTCCTTGAAAAACTTTGAAGACCCCTGCATTAAATGGTATAGAAATAAGGGAGAAACATCCAGACTGTCTAAAGAGTTTACATTTGAGACACTTTTAACCACTTAAACACACTATAAAGAGTGTTTACATGTTTACTTCTCAGACGCTCTTAACCACATAAACCTACTTTATTAAACCGAGTTGGCTCGGTTTGGTCCGTTCTTTTTTCCCTCTACACCAAAGTTCTTCACCGAAAATAGCTGACAGCTGACAGCGCGTCGCCATGCAACGCATTGTTAGCTTGTACATCTACTATTTTTGGCGAACGTTCACACCCAGAATAGGGATGTTTAAAACAAACTAATGTACAACGAATGATTATAAGTATGGTTATTTCAGGTGTTAGTGGTTTAAGCTCCGAAGAATCTTTTAAGCTCTGCCCCTCGGGCTTGGTTTGGGTGTGGTGGGAATCCACTCTCACTCTGTCTCCCATTTGTTTTTCTCATGCCTAATTGCTGACAATGTTGATATGTTTAATTGCTTGCCATGTTTATAAAGTGTCAACACTACCACTGAATATTTGTGACTGCCTTTCACGTTTAAATGTATATACTGTATAGGGACCATTTGTATATTGGTAATGAATATGTAATGTGATACATGTACGTACAGTATCTTTCTGTGAGATGTTTTGCACTATGCTTGAGGTCTTTTATCTTTCTACCATGTGTATCAATATGAACCATGAAACATATAACTGAACATTTATGGTCCTTGGCAAATAAATGATTTCTGCTTCTGATTAGGGGCATACTGTACATGACACATACCGTATTTCATGGTAGTAATAAGTTGCAGTACAGTACTGTATGCTGTAAATTAGGTGCAGACTTACAGAAGGATCGGCCCAGTTGTACATACAGTGAATGGTTGGCCTGTTTATTATATACACTACAGTGAGCTCATCTTGTTATGCCTGGCCCAGCCAAGGCTTTACGTCCTTTTATATTAACAGTTTCTGCAGAGATATCAGAGCTGTATTTGTGTGTATACCCGTGTATACCCGTGTATACCCGTGTGTGTGTGTGTGTGTGTGTGTGTGTGTGTGTGTGTGTGTGTGTGTGTGTGTGTGTGTGTGTGTGTGTGTGTGTGTGTGTGTGTGTGTGTGTGTGTGTGTGTGTGTGTGTGTGTGTGTGTGTGTGTGCGTATTGTATACTGTCATGATGTGAAAGCTATGGAGTTAGATGAAACTAGAGAACAGTCCCTATAAAACTCAAAACACAAGTGTACGTATACTCACACGCACGCACACAAATACGCATGCACACCAGCGCATGCACCCACACGCACACGCACACACGCACACACGCACACGCACACACACACACACACACACACACACACAAAATAAGTTGATCAAAATGTAAAATAAACAAAATCTTCTTCCACCACTGCGTATATTCTAGTGGCAAGGTTATGTTAAGTCAGGGTCAGTGCCAAAGTGTGGACTGAAGCTCCTGTGAGACTCTTCTGTGTCCACTGGCCTCCATGCATAACATGCTGCTGCACATCACAATACCAGTGGCCTCTCCTGTCAGAGGCCCTCTGGACAGCTCCATAGTGCAGACAGAAGACTTTCACACAGCGATAAAGTCTGTTTTCTTGCAGATTTCCTAAAGCTTGTGATTACTGAGCTAATTACCAACATTCCTTGGAGACCTTACAGGCTACTGCTTAGAGTACGGCTGCTTACTAGAACAGTGGGGTCCTTATGCTCTGTCTTAGCCAGACATATGTGCACACACAAATATGTTGTTCCGTCTGTATAAGGACCCTATACCTGGACCGTTTACAAATGAAACGAGAGAGTAGACAGCAGCAGACACAGAGATGGACCATAGCACTGCTCTGTCAAGATTTGCCATATTTACATCATAAATATTGAGACTTTATCCAGTACATTACTGGGGAGAATTTGGCATGGTCTAGGTCGGCGATTCCCAAACTGTGGGCGGGGGGACACTGGTAGACCGTGAGGATGTTGCAAGTGGGCACCCAAATAGTTTTAATGATAATAAAATTAATGTAAAAAAAAATCTATGTAAAAATGTCAGACATTTTTTCTTTAAAACATTGAAAATTTGTTTTAATTGTGATACCAATAAACAGGAACTTTCGCTCCACTGATCCAATCGATTGATTGATCATTAAAATAAATGTGCTCTAAAAGTGCACAGGGCCCACCCATCTAATCACTTAACACGACGGCTGCCGTGTTAAATAGTCAGATGGGTGGGCGCCGCGAACACTTTCGAAATTTCCAGTGTGCCCTGATCCAGAAAAGTTTGGGAATCACTGGCCAAGGTGATCACAGCAGGAATCATATAGGAAAATAACGAAATTTGTGTCAAGGAATGAACACGGCTATTCTTTAACCATATGATTATAAACCGACAAAGCCAACTGAACAGGGTCAGGATTGCATTTCTTACAATGGAAGCAAATTGCTCAAGATGATATGTTCATATAACATCAAAGAGGAATTTCGCCACAAGCACAGAAGCATCACTGTGGCCAATAAGTCTGTGGGCTTGCTGTCCTTCCGTTGACTTGGCCCGTCACAGTTTTTGGATAAAGTTGTGCCATTGATGACTCTGGGAAACTTAATGTTTCAGCTTTTGCGGGTTTGGAAATGTAATTGATCACGACAGGAAAGGGCAATCGCTGTAAAAACATTAGGTAACTCGTCTACATGGAATACGAATCTAGAACTATTAGAATTGTCTTTTCATTTCAAATTATAGGATCGGAATCTATTCTGCTGCAACTTACAAGTACAGAGCCTTTTGAAACACTGTTTGAGTACAATGCGATCCCATGACAGCGGCGGTTTTCCATCCAAAAAAGACAGACAAACGTGACCTAATTCAATGGTGTCGGGCTGGCAGACGCCGAAAATGACAAGGTTGGCCAACTAACGTCAGCGCTGAGCTAAGGATGCGCCCTAATGGGACAATCATGGTTGCGGCCTTTCATCTACTGTTTGTCTCGTCAAACAGCTAAAAAAAAAAAGAAGAAAAACAAAACACTTAACTCCCGAATCTTCACACAGTAAAATCCTCAGTGTTAATTTATTCATTTGTACACTCTCAAAGGCAACCAAATAAGCCCCATCTTCATCATTCAACAGTGTTGCACAGTGAAAATAGCTGACAACAGTACAAGCTTGATATTTTCGACTTTTTTGAATTACCTATAATAATAAATAGGGACGCCAGGTTGAAAGTCAGGATTTTACTGTGAATCCCTGTAAATGTTTTCAATGACCCCAAACTGTCTGAGCTGTGATTTAGAGCAGTGGGAGAGCACCTCTTCAGTAATTACATAGAGGTTTCATGCTACTACGCACACGCGAGGGAATACCAAGGTGAGGCAAGCTTTAGTGAAGGTGAAGCCCCTTCAAAATTCATGTTTGATGTTTTAGGTACGTGAAATGGGCTCAAAATCCTAAATTACACACAATTACAGTATCCACAATACTCTGCATACAAAGTGAAAAGAGGGCGAGGAACTATTTTGGAGTCTTCGTAATTGTACAATTGTGACGGAAGGAGAAAAAAACAGTTGGCTACCTAACATTTTTTCATGCCTTCAATTCAACTGCAGTGGCAATAGATGCCAAAAACACTCATGTTATTTTTATCCCAGATATTAAAAATGGAAACACAGGCTCCTGTAATTATGCCGTTCGGCATTTAAAATGTTCCACTCACTTAAGAACCATGTATTTATGGTGTTATCTACATGGCTATTTGGGAATTAAATAGTTTAAGGCTGCAAACCACTAAAAGGCAGTGAATTGCTTTCATTTCTCTTCCGCCGTCGTACTTTAGCTAAATTCTCATTATGTCTGCTACTTTAACGGTTTAAGGCGTTTAGTGGCCATTCCTATGTGCTGGTTCAGCAGCATCCTTGCTAATGAATCATTCAAAAGCAGACCGCGTGGTGAGGCCTGGTCTTAGCATCACCCTGTCCGAAGCCAAGTCCGAAACGTTTCCTATACTGTAGTTCTATTTAACCAGGCTAAGGAAACGGGTCTAATCTTGGTTTGTATTTATCAGTGCAGATATCATGCATTTAAACCTGTGGCAGATTTGTAATTGTGAGGCCTGGACCGGCCCCGTTTTATCTGGGGAATGGGTGGGCCCAGAGAACCACAAACGAGCTTGATAGGGTTTGCTGGTGCTAAAATCAAAACATCTGTAGGACAGAGGTGTGTGTGGTCCCAGCCACCAGATAAATATGAGAGTTTTTTTAAGCTGATGTGAAGCTCTGGATCACACCACAAATGGTAAACTAAATTTGATATACTGTACTTTGACGAGACTATGATGCTTTAATCATAAAGTATAAAAGCTAATGTTCAAGCCAAGAACCATGTTTAAAGCATAAAAAGAAACAACAGGAAATAACAGGAACTTTGAGGACAGAAGAATGTCAAACAGACGGCAGGCGACCGACAGTTGCACGAAAGAAACTTTCTCCATTTGCACTTTGTTTTTCAAAGTTCCACTTCCCAAGCACAGAGATAGGACTGTCAAGACACGAGCACTACACACGAAAGGCTAAAGACACATGGCTCTCCTCAGTGGTGGAAGAAGTACTCAGATTTTTTACTTAAGTAAAAATAGCACTACCACAAAGTAAAAGTCCTGTATAAAAATCTTTGCTAGAGTAAAAAACATGGAATCAAAAACAAAAACATGGAATACTTACAGTACCAAAACGCATTAGGCTATTAAAAAAATCTGAAATGGCAGATCTACAAGCTCACAATGCGTCGCGATGCGTTGTGATCTCAGCTATTTTTTTAATAGCTGAAGTATAAAATATGGCTTAATGTTTAAGTTTTGTTCCGTAATGATAATCTAAATCCGCAAGGTAACCAACTAAGGTTTTCAACAAAAAAAAAGTGGAGTAGATAGTATTGACAATGGAAATAGCAAAAGCACCACATAATTGTTACTTAGAGTAAGTACAGTACTTGAGTAAATGTACTTAGTTACTTTCCACCACTGGCTCTCCTGTGCCGGAGCTCATCCTGACGTGAGTCCGTCTGCACACGACACCACTGTGCGTCAGTCAACAGTGCCCCCTGACCTGGGTCACCATGCTACATCAGGTTCCACTTATCTCCCTCTGTCCACTGACACGCGCTGATGTCCAGTGAGCTCCGCTGGATGGCCACCGCATTCCTCCAAAAGGTCTCTAATTAAATTCCTCTGAGCACAGATGGGAACATATCAGGTGACAACAACGTTACGAACATCCATGTTTTTAAGTAGGGTTACCGTCACAGGGCCTTAAGACTAATGTATCGTTGGTGTCGGGCAGAAACCTCTCATCTCCATATTCTAACCTTTTGTGTTTTTTTCAGAAATGAACGCCCTACTTGTTCATCCTACAGTGTCACACAAAAGCATCAAAAGTAGCAGATATAGTTTGCGCCGCATTTTGAGCTTGTAGATCTGCTACTTTTTGAATTTGAATCCTGAAAAGTAACAGTTTTGGACAAAATGAGGTTTCCTGCTGACATAGACGTTATACTTAATTTATATATTTTGCTGTGGAGTTATGATTCCTAGTTGGAAAGTATTTTGGATTTGATGACATTCCCGTTTTCTCATAATTGCTTATCTCTGTTAGTGTTAGATATTACACATATGCGTACTGTACCATCTATGAGAAATACTGTTCCAGGTTTCATGAATATTAGGGGAATATTGGAGAGTATGTCTGGTTACTTAGTATAAGATTGGCTGACAACTCAGTACTTAAACAAGGAAAAGAACATTTCTCATAGTTGACTGGTCCATGTGGGAGCTGTGTAGACTAGAGTGTAAGACTCTCATAAAAGTCATAAAAACTTGAGTGAAATGTGTGTGCGCGTGTGCGTGTGTGTGTGTGTGTGTGTGTGTGTGTGTGTGTGTGTGTGTGTGTGTGTGTGTGTGTGTGTGTGTGTGTGTGCACATGTGCGTGCGTGCGCGTTTCCCCTGGCATTCACACTTACATGGTGGACCTGTTGCTGCTGGGCCAGCTTTTTCAAGACACCTGGGGAAACCCCTCTCTGCTGACTACTGTAACGCCTCATTATAACAATGGTCCAATGAGAGATAGAGAGATATAGACAGAGGGAGAGAGACATACAAAGTCTGCACATAGGGGGAGAGAGAGAGAGAGTGAGAGAGTTGGAGGTAGAGAGAAGCCAGACTTTCCCAGTTTTAAGCAGGCTGTATCTGGAGTGACCAGACCAGATCCTGCAGGGCCTTGTAGACCACAGGCCTGCCCAGATGCAAACCACTCTGCAATTAATGGGACTGCCTGGCCTGTTGCAGCTCCAGGGTGTTCCAGATGGTAAATAGGTGCTAATAGAAATCTAACAGACCACATCCCCTTCGAGACCGAGGCTAAACCGGTTACTTCTTACACACCTAAATACAAATATGTCACATGCTAACACTACACTTTGGAGCCCAAGTAAACATATATCCTGTAAATATATAGAGTGAATCCAAACCCCACAATCTGCAACCCCACACAATTAGGTGGTGGGGGGGGGTTGTTTGCAGAATAACCCACTTACAGATTGGCTTACAGTTTCCCCTGTACTGTAAGCACATGGCACGCTCATGGCTGTGACAAAAATAAACAAATACCTGATTGCCACTTGGCCAAGTCAGATCAGGAATCAGGGTGAGGCGAGTCTGGAATCAAAGTAGTCAAGGACGCGCTTCATTACGGTAGTGAGTCCATAGTTCAGTGAGGTCATTACAGTCTGCTCTGTGTTACCGCAGACTGCTTACAAAATAAGGTCCACGTTCCCTATTAGAGGCCCAGTGGGGATTAATTGAGGGATCAACACACTTAGCTACTGTGGCAACAAAAGCAAATCAGATTAGGGTCCTTCATGCAAACGTTATTTGTTGTTCTAAACAAAGGCTCATTTGAAAGCACAGGCATTTGCAATGTAAACGAGGACCTGATGCCTACAGTAGCTCACACAGCAGTGATTGTGTGTTTGTGTTACATAAAGTGACTAAAATCATCCTTTAATATTTAGAGTGAAGCACAAACGGTGCTTGTTGAAAGATACTCATGCAACACCTGCATGAATATCTGGCCGGTAGCTGCTAGATTAAAAGGTTGTTCAAAAAGTGTATTGTTACGCAGTTCTCATCTAGACAGGTAAAAGTAGACGCTGATGTGGTGAGAGGGAATTAATGCAATCATTCTACTATATCTCCTAATTTGTCTGATCAGGACAACCAGTTCACAGGCGCCGTTTCAACAGTGCATCAGTACTATTTGTTGTCAGAAATGCCACCTTCAGGATACATTTTGTTGCCAAAGTCAACAGAATCTGAGCCCTGATTCCAAGTATTCCTACACAGCAACACACGAAAAACCTCACAAATGTCAGTGTATGGAGAAATCAGACTGCTAATCGCCCTTTGTCAGCCGGAGACATTCCTGATATTCAGCCCTGGCAACCACGGCTTAGGGAAGCGCATAGATGTTGTTTGACGGCCGTGTCACAGAGCTTAGTGCTTCCCTGGGAGGGGGGACCCCTGCCGTGCAGGATTGTGTTGTATGGACCGTCGCAAGCTAGCGTCACCGCAGAATATTGACCGAACCAAAAACTGAAAAAAGGTCATTCCGCAGAGCACCAAAACAAGTTAGAGAGCTAATGAATGTGATTCATGAGCCAGCCCTTCATCCAATTGGAGAAGATATTGACAGCTCAAAAGGGCCGTTGGGAAATATAGGCCGATTGTGGTGAATATAAAACTAACAATTGTTAGTGTGTAATATATTCAGCATGGAATATAGTGCTCTTTCAGAATATTGAGAAGTAAGTAATATTTTGAACTGTCTATCTATCTATCTATCTATATATATATATTATTTATTTTTCACTTTGTTATTAAAGGCATTCCTGAGACAAAAGGGAAATATTACAGCGTTGGTTTCAGTATGTGATGGTCCTTCCAATGACATTATGAAGCATACCATTGTTTCAATTTGAAGCATTAATATTCACATGCAGAGCTATCCCAATATTGAACCACCACCACATATACACATATAAGCTACTGTACATATACACACCACAAACAAATATGTGTGCATGCGTGTGACCGTGCGTGTGTGCACACAAGAACACACACACACACACACAGACACACACACACACACACACACACACACACACACACACACACACACACACACACACACAGTCTGTAAATGTAATCTAGCACCTACTCAATTTTCTACTCAAGGTTCTTACAGATTAGAAGCTTAATAGAATCAAAACAAAAACAGTTTCTAGATATACCTCCACACTCACACACTTATTAGAGAAGGCATGCCTGTGGATTATATGGTGGGATTAAAACGGACATTGGGAATTGTGGAGGGAAAAACATTTTTTGTTGTCTTTACCCATTTTGACATTGTCTTTTGTGGGGTGTTGTATTGTTCTGTTATCGTTTAATTAAAGACTTGACTGTCCATTGTTTTTGTGTGTGAAAATTAAAAATAAAATCACTTTAGCTCACACAGCAACTTCCTTTGAAAATGCTCAACTATCCACAACTCAGCAAAAACATCAGCTCAACAAAATATATTTTGGATGTACATTTTTTATAGTAATTGCACATTTCCACAATCAAATGCTTTTTTTCACTCGCTGATTAGAGGCCAATTTCTGCTGAATAGGGGCCCAAAACGAACACAGAGGTTCCTGACCCAAAATAGCCAGGTCTAACTCTAGCCATTCTTTGGCCAGCAGAGGGGCTGTTTCATGTTATTCTGCTGTTGGCTATTCCTGTCGCTTCTCTATGGGCTTCAGATAAACACTTCCATTCCTCGATCCCAAGGACATAGTTAGGAGACCGCGATTACAGCCTTGGGAGCACCATATAAATATCCCAGTCGAGTGAGGGCCTCTCGACCGCCGCGGCTTCTCTCCCCCTTCTCTCTGTTTAGCACATTTTCAATGACTCTCTCGCTCTCCCTCTCTCTTGTGCTTGTTGACCTGCGAGGTGAACCCTCTCCGCACGTGCCGAGTTTCCTCATCCTGCCCAGTGCTCGGCTAAATGTAGGCCTGCTCAGACAGCATGGCTCCTTCTGCATGATTTGGCATTGCTGTGTTTTATAAAGTCTGAGTTATACTTGGTTGCGCCGCGTCACACTGCGACGCGTTGTGAGCTTGTAGATCTGCTATCTTCGGTGCGAGACACTGCCGCATAACTAAGTGTAAATAAATATTTTCCAACTGAATATTTGTAGACTGAAATACTCTCACCCTAACCTCATTATTAAAGTGTTTGCATATAGTTTTACATTTGTGTGACTAATTGAGCCCAACCTCAAACAGACAATGCCTTACTTGGCTACACAAAGGCACACAGCGAACAAAACCAACCTTCCTGCCTCAAGTCAAAGCAAAAGGCGAGAAACAGTGAGAAGAAATATGACCAACACTGAGGCTGTGCTTGCCAGGTTCCATTCAGCAGCTGGGGGTTGCCAGGTTCTGGAGGGGAAAACAATGGGAAGCGACAAAGCAAGTGAATGTGGTTGGCGGCAACAAAGTCTCCCCTATCCTTTAATGTGGCTGCTAGCTGTCTCATTGACTGCCAGCTCCCCACTGATTTACACCACAGCAGCGACTTGCAACCCAAACAAACCCCAGACAACTAATTATGTCAGGTCGGCTCGGTCAAAAGCCTATCAGCATGCAAAGCAGGAGAGAGAATATTTCCCACAAGAGGTGCATTTCTCTGTGGTATATCTCCAGACAGTATGATCATGGAGCCCTGGTCTATTGCGGTCTAGCAGTACACATATACTGTACTATGATATGTGTAAAAGGTTAAGGGAGGTCCAAGGAGCTTCAGTTATATCTTAAATTAAAACCGGGAAAGCATCTGTGTCATTTTAGATGATTAGTTGATATGTTGGCTATTCAAAAATAGCAGATGTACAAGCTCACAGTCTAACACTGCAAGCTTGTACATCTGCTATTTTTGAACATTTTTGAAAAATCTTTAAAGAACTACTGATTTAGGAGGCATTTGTAGAATCGGTCTTAATGGGTTAAACATGTAGGAGAAATATCAAGATTCAAGAATCAAGAGTGTTTATTTGTCACTACTCATACAGGTACTGTACAAGCAGCGAATTGCTAGTGTGGAGGAGACAGAGGGCCTGTACACTATAACTGTGATGTCTTCTATAACTCATGATGGAAGGCTATCTGTGCACCATCACAACAAGTTACCACCTCAGTGTCAAGTTCATCTTCGCCAGGCCGGAAGGCTGGGAGACGATGAATATGTTTTTGCCTACCACACTGCAACTAGCATAATACATCATGTATAGTCTGCTGACTGTCATGTTTAGCATTGTCCTTTTCCATTGCCACGTGCATCAGTATATCTAACACATAACAATACACAACTAACCAGGCTAATTCAAACTCTGACATCAGCTCCAATTACATTTTCTGATGTAAGTACTTTGCCACTTTCAAATTTCGCAAAACTGTTACTGCATTATTATACCAGGTATTATGTCAAGACAGCCTATTATTTTCCAGCTAAAAATGTTGCATATAAACTCTGTGACTTCAAGTTGTGGTTGTATAATTTCTTCTCATATTTCATGACTGTAATACTGAATTACTACCAGGAAAATGTGTGGTCAGAAACGCCTCAGTCAAATCAAGCGCATTATAAATGCATTATATTATCAGAGCTGTACAAGTTATCACAACAGTTTGAAGAGAAATGTGTCAACGCTGCTGCACCACAAACCCATAGTTTATCTGAACTGCTCCAATTAACATTCAAACTACAGCAGATAAGAACCCCCACTTGAACAGAAGAACAGCACAATGTCATGACTTTGGCAAAGAACATTATATCGACTGGTCTTGCCCTACAAAACCTTAAATGCAGTTTGCTGTTCAATGGAGGACTCCCTGTCCAGCTGTGATTCTCCCAGCATCAGCCTCTCTCTCAATCCACCTCTTGGCTGTTATAAAGGCTGTTTTCTGCATACTTTCCTATACACTCCTGGCCCACAAGTTTACAAGTTTCCCAGTCTTTATGGCACCATCAAGGCCATTTTTGTCACGTCTATTTTTTTCTCCTTAAACACGTTCTAATTAGGAATAAAAAGGTGTCAGTGAAGGTTTTGCCAAGACCACATTTAGTACTCTTTTATGAAAGAGTATGTCTTTTCCTGATTACAACTCATACATATTATAAACATTATAAATGCATTACAAAACGTATAAAATAACCAACAACTCCAAACTGTACCCACAGCTCAGCATGTTTCCTCACAGATGAAATGGGAAGTGCCAACACAGCACTGCAGCTTACTGATACTGAACTACAAAGGGCACACAAGACATTTAATATGATGCAGATCTCCGCTCTGTATCTGGAGAGGATGGGAAAAGTCAGACTTGGCTTATCTGGGAACGTTGGCTATTTCCTCCGGTGCTACACTCCCTCGGGGGGTAGGCACAGTGAAATGGCTATATCTTCCCTCTTGTGCTTGGACACAAGAACAGGGAGCGCCTGTCTGTGTGGTGGTCCCTTATCAAATAATGGGGGAAGAAAAAGACATTTGGGCAAAAGGAAGATGCTAAGTGGCCTGTAACGCTAATTGCATGCTGATGGCAGAGGGGGAAGAAATGGTGGATTCATGCCCGTCGGACAGATGTCTCAGCAGAATGAGTCCACTGTTAGGAAAAGAATAGGCTACTGAACTGACATGGCCTTTATTTAATTGTCTATATTGATCTGAATTATCAGGCGGCACAGGACTAGTTGGCGCATCAGAGTCGGGTCACAAGCTTAAGTTCTACAAATGTTGTAAAGTAACATTTATCTATTTTATGATCGGATTTGAGTATTCCTAAAAAATAAAGTGCATCACTGAATACAGTGTTTTTGTATCCATAATCCATTTCGAGTATTTAAGTTGACTCGCTGCATTGTATGCGTCTGAAGCGACACACTGTGGTTACTAGGGGGCGGCCATGAACAGTCCGAGTCATCACAGCTGTTCAATGGAACTATGGGCAATGGGTCCAGATGCCCACTCCATTGTTCATACAACAACATTCCCCCCATTTTTACCCTTTTTTCTAGCCTGCCAAATATACATTAGACACGCCTAATTCAAAATTCCTTTTATTGGAAACATCGTCGTTCTCATCTCAGATCTACTGACACTCGAAAATTTGTTTTAGTCCTAGCAGCATGAGAAAAACATAAAAAATACATTCTAAAGAGAGAGCCCTACACAATAAACTTTGAAATATGTACACTTTCATCTTGCACATGGGCTAAAGCAGACTTTTTAATGAAACAGATTAATGGTAGATTATGCTGTTTAACTAAACAGATCCAAACCAAAGAGTTAATTTTATTATGATGACTCAAACACAGAAGCACTGGCCGTAAACATTTTAATATGAGAAGAAGCCTTGTTGGTTGCTCTAAGTTCTAAACAACTGACACTGACTATTTGTCAGAGCCTTTTGTTTAGGCGGGGGTACTCAGCTGTCTTCTCCAACTAGCAGACATTAAAAAGAGCTGTTTGCAATGTTTTGGTTTATTTTTGGTAGACATCCACGCCACAGCTGAAAATAAACCCAGGCCATTTGTTTGTATGCTGAACAGAGTGATTTACATACCAACCTCACTGTGGTGGTCCACACACACACGCGTGCACACACACACACACACACACACACACACACACACACACACACACACACACACACACACACACACACACACACACACACACACACACACACACACACACACACACACACACACACACACACACACACACACACACACACACACACACACACACACACACACACACACACAGTAGTACCAGCAGTGGCCGACAAGGATGCTGAGAAAACACACACAATGTCAGATACCACTATCCTTGTGGGGATTTGGGTTGCCACCCGTCCAGGATTTGTCTGGACAGTCTAGGAATTTTGTCTATCCAGGAAAATATAATGAAACAAAATGTACAGGAATCTGAGTTTTTGAGTGTTGTGTACATAAGTATTGCTTAATGAGATGTAGACTGCTTCCAGTGTTCACCCCAATGCCTGTGAAAGCTATTGAGAGAGATAATTACGACACTCCAATAGACTTGTAAATGAAGAATATTCATATAATATTAAGTATTCAATCATTTAAAACCAAATTACAGCTATACCCAGGAAGGAAGTTCATGCAAATAAGTTGAGTTGTATCGCGACAGCTGATAGAAAGAAACCCCTGGCCTCAGTCACTATATTCAGGAGATATGGAGGTTAGATGGACTGCTTAAAGGGAGGACAACCAGGTTTAGAGACCACCAACCCCCGAACTATGAGAGTATTAAGCTCTCATGGGAAAAAGATTTAGGACTAATTATTGATAAGGAAGTATGGACGGATGTGGTACAGTCCTGATACTCTGTAGCTCGGCATGCAGGCTCGCCTGGTAACCTTTGTAGGAGTAATATAAAAACATTTTTTTCATAAACAAAAAAGTCGGCCTCCTGGTGGCGCTATAACAGGACAATGTTAAAAGGGTGGCATTTCTTCCTCGGCCTCGTGGGAATGTGCATGCAAAGTTTCACGGCAATCAGATGCTGCGTTATGATTTGAGGCATTTTGTTCAAAACAAGCCACTCCTGCAAACTCTTAGCCAAGCAGGATGGACCATGAAAAATCGGACAGACCCGTCTTGATTACATGACTATAGATATATTGTGTTTTTTAATCGGCCCTGGTGGCGCTATAACAGGCCGATCTGAAAGATTCGGGACAGAGGTTCTGCTCTGGCATCCAGGGAGTGTGTGTGCACAGTTTCGCTTCGATCGGGCAACGGTGTCGAAGATTAGCTGCTCACAGACGGACGGACGGACGGACGGACGGACGCACACACGGACACAAGGACGGACGGACAGGGTGCAAACCATAATCTCAGCCACGCCTTCAACCTGGCGGAGACAATTACAGCTGTTTATGTGTGCTCAGAGATAAAGACCAGAAAATTAAAGATCAAGAAGATCAAGAAGAATCAAGAATAAAACATCTCAGCCTTATTGAAAGGAGCTAAGATGCGCTCTTCTTCGTCACTGTGATCACTTTCTCAACTTAGAGCCTTGCTTTTGCTGCATTGTGCTTGTTTAGTTCCTCATATCGTTCCATTTCCCTTTCAGCGTCATTCTTCAAGCAGTGCTTTCTTATATACACTGAGCGCTTTTTCTTGCGTTCTCTGCTTCAAATTTCCATTTTGTCAGTTTCTCTTTCAGCTGTAATATAACTAGAGGTCAGGGCGCCCTACGGGCGCCCTGCCCCCTAGCCCCCTAGCCATCAAAATCGTGGGATACAAATGAAAACATCGCGAACCCCTTTCAAAGAGCCGTTGTAAAGACTGGCTCATTTATGGCTCATGTGTAAAAATATATATTTAAATATGTATGTATTCATATGTCATAATAGTATGTATATTTATATTGTAGATATAATGTATACAGTATGTTAAATTTGTGTTATGTACTGTAATACAGCATATGACATTATGATATAATAATGTATTATTATATTTAATAATATATAATATATAACATCATTAATACAATATTTATTATAGCATAAGATATATAATAATACATATTATTGTAATGTCTAATATTATGATATCTAACAGTTTATTGAAATAATAATTGTAATATGTAATTTATTTATATATAATAACATATATGGAATATATATATAAATAGCCATATAATAGCCATATTCATGTGCATATTAAGTGCAGCTTACTATGAAACCGTGCTGGGGTTGTGTCTGTGTGTCTCTGTGTGTGTCTCTGTGTGTGTGTGTGTGTGTGTGTGTGTGTGTGTGTGTGTGTGTGTGTGTGTGTGTGTGTGTGTGTGTGTGTGTGCAGTGCCTGTGACAATGACTACATTTCCCATGATGCCCTGTGATGGTCAGCAACGCGTCGCTGCCATTACGTAACATTGTGTGACAAAAACCCACAAGATACACTAAAATTAAACTCTTCAACGGGCTAATTAGGTAGCATTGATGACATTTACCAGACTAACGTTCATACAGGTTGTTGGTAAGATGTGTAACATAGCTGTTTCAGTCACGACAACAGCGTTGGCATTAGCCGCATGCTAACGTTAGCTTAGCTACACTCTAACGGCTCATTATAGGCAGCGCTTAGCTAATAGTCATGTAACCCAACTAACGGCAACACAGTAATGGACATAAACATTCACATACATGCTTTAGAAACTATTAGCAGGCTGCATTAACAACCAGCAGCAACAGAATCCAAGTAGCAGGCCACGTTAGCAGCTAATGGGGGTCATACCTATGTTCCCCGGACCTATGTTCCCCCTGGGGATCATAGGTACGGTCCCCAGCTAATGCTGTGTGTGTGTACGATGAGGGCAGTGTTGACAACTCTGGTGGCGAACACTCTTCTACCATGCCGTTGAAGGCACAAGGGGCTTCCCCTATTGGGCGGGCGCGCGGGCGGGGACTTCTTTCCTCTACAATAGAAGAGTTAGGACGTCACATTCTAATACAACCCGAATACCCAATTTCAGTACCGGTCTCAGTGGCGCACCTCGCTAATCATTGTTGGACTACCTATCCACCAGCTCTGGGAGTCTGGGTTCAACTCCCGCTTGGGACAATGCTTTTTCAAACAACCGCAGCCAATTTTTTTCGCCGATAAAGTATAGTTTTGGACCATGACGGAGGCGCGCCGACTCAGCAGACCTTGAGGCCGAGGAGTCGCGCCCGAGCCCCTCCAGGCGCGAGTGCCCGCGACGACCGGCCGATGGTCTGCTATTCGACTAAGCGCCGTCCGAGTTATGTATCGATAGGCACAGAATCGTAAATAATATTGGTGGGGACTGCGTTTGCCCCAACTGCCACTCACTGAACTAACTTAGCCCGCCAGCCCCGCCCCCTTGTGCCTTCAACGGCATGGTAGAAGCGGGTTCGCACTCTGGTGAAGGGGACGTAGGGAATCATGGAATGTGGCCCAAGTGGGTGTTGCCATGTTCTTCGATTGTAAG
Organism: Gymnoscopelus braueri; assembly: GCF_963280865.1. Classification (NCBI taxonomy): domain Eukaryota; kingdom Metazoa; phylum Chordata; class Actinopteri; order Myctophiformes; family Myctophidae; genus Gymnoscopelus; species Gymnoscopelus braueri. Next base: position 17,719,907 of record NC_137616.1, read on the forward strand.
CGGTTTAGGGGCAATTTTGGTGGTGGTGTGTTGGCGTTGGTTGTGGAAGTGTAGGTGGGTGGGGGGACGCGTTGCGAGCTTGTGGATCTGCTGTTTTCCAAGAGGCAATGTATATATGTGAAGGCGCTTCGTTTGTTGCTTGTAGGGCGCGCTTCGTGGGACCTTGTGTTCATGTTTTTTCATGAAGCTGGTTGCTTGTTGCTCTCGCACAATCTGGCAACACCGGTGAAAGACGACACCGGTGAAAGACAAATGAGACGAATGGCACAGAGAAAGTGGAGTCCACGCATACGCATGCAGTGCGCAGTTTTTTATTTACAAACCACAAACCGATTACCACTGGCGCATGCGCCTGCATCCCAATTGTATAATAAGATATGATCTTACACCTAAATTTCTTCCTCTTGTTAATGTTGTGCTTTCATTATTTGGATTACCTCTAGTGTAGCTGCAACCTTAGCTGCTGCTTGTTGTTTTATATGCCTTGACAAATGGGAAGCTTGTTTAGACCCATTGAAAGAAGTTTTTTTACTTACTGGCATTAACTGAGGTGACACTAGACTAGACGACACTTTATCAAACACTGAGTCAGCATCAGGCCAGACTATAACTTCAGAATCATCATTACCACTGAGGAAGTGTTGAGCCTTTTCATTTGCATTATTGAGTGCATGGCATGTGTCATTCATTCTCCAGATTCCGGGTTCAAGACTTGAAATGCATGGCTCTTTAGCTCTTAGTAGTTCAATACAATTTATCAACATCAACTTGGTTGGTGTTGATTGTGCTCACCACCACTTCAGCAATCAGATCAATAGCATCATTATTCTTAATGTATCGTTTCCAAGCCTTCGGTGTGATACTTCCACTTTCTGTACATCTTTATAAAATGTAAAATGTATTCAATTTGGCAGAACCTTTCCCTTTTCAGACAGCATTAATGTTAATTAAATTATTCTTCTATCAGGAGGCTGTTGTGTGTTATCTGCAGATCTGCACCAACCTGAGATTGTGTGTCTTGCGCTGTCGCTTGTATGCGCTCACCAGTGTTAGCTTGCTGTGGTCAACATCATCACCATCTTCTTGAAGGTTTTCATGGCTGACTTCTTCAGTTGGCAGTGCAACACTTTCACTGTGTGACATATTCAATGCATATAGTGTTAAATGTTGTGTTGAATGAAATGTATTCTATTATCCAATATACGTGTAAATATTAAATTTAAATATTAAGCTTTCAGGATTACTTTGAGGGTTAAGGGTAGCCTATGCCACCAATTAACGTGTGATTCTGTTGTTGTTGTTGTTTTTACAGCTCCAATTGTTGTTGTTTTTACAGCTCCAATACTGTAGAAACACCATTAGAACTAAAGACATTAAAAAAAAAGCAAACAAGGATATATTCAGGAGAATATGTGACTTCACATTTTAATAGTCATAGTGTAAGAAAACATAATACGGACCACTTTTGCCTGCTTGTAACCAATGGGGAACTTGTTATTAGGGGAAATATTATTGCTCATGAGGAAGAGTTTTTATTTTGAAATAAGTTACTCCATCTTTGAATAAATATCTTCAACTATGTCCACTCTTTCATCCATGTATGTAGCCTAAGCGTGAAAACAAACTGTGCCGGAAGCATGAACTTAAAACAATTATCAAGCAATAACCGGAAAATGTACCCCCTTTGAAAAAGAGTGACCCCAAGTGGTCAATGACTGAAATTACAATACAGTTTAACAAGTTTGTCACACACACACACACACACACACACACACACACACACACACACACACACACACACACACACACACACACACACACACACACACACACACACACACACACACACACACACACACACACACACACACACAGTCTAGACTAGAATTGTTGTGCTTGCTGTAAGCGTAATTATTTCATTTTGCTGTAGCTTTGAGTGGCAAATTGTGGATAGCTTTTGGCTGTTTCCCTCTAAGAAAAGTGTTTAGATTGAGAAATCTGAGTATCTAAATTCCAGGAACCTAATCCTGTGGCCCATCATGATGTTAAGACGAACCATAAATGTTTACTTTATGCACATGTATTATGTGTGTCTCAATAATAATTATAATACAAAAGGGAGAGAACGTTTATTTTTTTTACCAAAATCACAAACCTCCTCAAGGACTGAGAAAAAAGGGAGTCTACTGCCATGCCTCAGCCAAATGAAGGAAAGCCCGGTGCATCACAGAAGCAGGACAACAGCGTATAAGGATTAGACACAGGGACGTGCTGGCCACTGAGAAATTCGGGAAAATTCCAGAACGGCCGCGCCATTTACCGGCCGCCAAACGGCCGGTGGGCCACCCAAAAAAATAAATACAAAAAAATCCTGTTTTAGGATTATTACGGTCATTTCCGGGTCGTGCGGCCCAATTATTAGTTACGTTACTGTTTGGGCTGGGACGTTTTTCAGCAGTGGCGTAATTTACATAGGGTTGCTGGGTTAAACCCACCCCCCCCGTTGACAAAACGGTGGGCCGGTTCGGAAAATCCCTGAGCTGAATTTTGGTCCCAGCACGCCCCTGATTAGACACTGGAGAAGCTCAGACAATTGAAGCCTCTTTTATTAAAGGTACAAAAAGTATTGACTGCGTGACGTTTCGATACTACTGCATCTGCCTCAGAGTCATGACCTCCTCCTCAAGGACTGTGTCAAGGCCGTGCAGGCCGGCTGTGCTCATCCAGCTATAAGCATACTGTCATTCTCACTGTCCTAACATCATTAACCTCCTCTGTAAACAACCGACTGTCTTGTTGATATCTGACAAGTTCTCAGCTCTAAATCTGGAAAAGGGTGGAACCATCCAGGGAGACAGTAAATCTCCATACAGTTGAGATTTAAAGGGCATGGTGTATATCTTTTGCTGCTGCCTTTCCCCTGAGGCCTCTTCTTGTGAATGGGGCCTGCCTAGTGCTCACACACCTGCCTACCGTTCCCAGCTAACGACCAACCATGGTCCTCAGCCTTGGGACATGGGTGAGGTTTGGGTGAGATGAGAGAAGAGAGGGCCCTGGAGAGCATCCGAAGGGCATTGACCCCACATAGCCTGAGAAGTCACAATCATCATGCCGCAGGCTTCGCTACTTTAAGTCAGCGCGGCGCCTTTGGTCATGTGAAAGGGCGTTGCCAGCCATGTGCGTAGGAAAGATTCATGACCATGAGTTAAGAGTTTGTGAACACTGGCATGCTCTGGACTGAAAAACCACAATGTCCAGTTTGCACAGCCTTAAATAAACGCACTGTAATGTCACAAATAGCCTCACGCAGCTTCAACAAGTGGATTGCCATGTGACTGCACTGTCACTTACTGACTTCCCAGGGAAAGGAAGTAAGCTGCATATAGCTTGGTCATTCTGAAACCACTAACCACCACTATCTTAAAGTGCAGATGAATGTATGCATGACATATTTCCCACAGTGTGGCTAACATTAGAGCGCATCGATTCTGCAGACAATATCAGCCAAGTAAAGTGTAATTATGGAATCCCTTCTGTCTAAGCATATAATTGTATTTTAGGTTTATCCCTGCTGTCTTGACAACATAACCAATAAACAGTTTAATCCTCTCTTCAATACTCTCGAGTGCAGAAATTCTGAACGAGTCATCAAAACATTAAGGACAGGATAATTTACTGGGCTGACTTTGCCTCAGCTTGTGTGCAGCTGCTAGTATTATATACAAGTATGTTAAAGGACCACAGAAGATTAGCTTAACTAATGCTAAACAGCCAACAGGAGAGGTGCCGTGGGGTCCTGCTTTTCATTATCACTCACCAGCCAGATAGCTGGCACACAGAGCCTAGTGTAGACTTTCCAGATGTGCTTGTCCTTGTGTGCTCCTGAGCTCTGCTCAGAGACCTCACCTCAGGGCTGGAAACAGAGACAAGGAAACACGCGCAGCAAGGGAGCCAACCGCGGAGACTCACTCGATGCCAGGCTTAGAGAAAGTAACATGAATGTATGCAGGAAGCTGGAGAGACCAAGAGCTGCTCTTTATAAGGTATGCCACGTTATCACCGGATGGCGACACTACCTGAGAAAATGCCAGACATATTTGACTTAATTGGTTTCACTCAATCTATTGTTTATGGGGTTAGTACCCCATATCAATACTAGACTGTCATTGTCTCAAGTGTTGGAGGTAGAAAATGTTATAATCCAAGGACCTATCATGAGAGAAAGTTGACAGATGCTAGGCCTCTAGAATCTCTGTGAGGTCTGTAACTTGTTCAAAAAGTCGACCCAGAGCAAATGAATCACACTCGAGCGATTCTGCTATTTCACAGAAAAATGTGTTATCATTTCCAGACAACACATTTTCACATTTTAAATTAAAGTGGCTAATTAGATGTCTTGTTTGAGCCTTTGATATTTGGGTGGCCTAGAGACACAACACACACAACTCTCAGCCTAAATTCTTCTAGTACTCTTCTATTCAGCCCTGAAAGCAGTAGTGATTGATTCCAGTGAAGTGAGACCACCGCCTCTGGCTCAGCAGCCCACCAAATCGGCGCTCTCTCAAACAATGCATGAGTAAAAGCATCAGCACATTCAGACTCCATTAATCTCTTGTCGGATGCAAGCTGAGGACAGTCTGCAGAAGGAATGCATCGCCAATGAGAACACATCAACTATAACCAGACCTGCTCTCTGGCTGTCTCTGTAATATCTAAATTCTTCCTGCCAAGATTGCATTTTCTCAACGACAAAGATTATGATTGTGACAGGGAAGACAAAGTGTGGCAATCTTAAGCGATCCAACGGACTTGTGACAGACAGGCTGCCGGACCAAGGTTGGAAACCAAATAGACAACGACGACTAAGATCAACGACAGCATTCTGAGAATATCTAGGGAATTTTATTTTATTTTAGTGTCCTCTCTTGGACTTTAATGGATAACAACTGGATCTGCCAGAGAGTGACGCATCCTGGCTGCACAACAACACACTCTTTATTACCGTCTTTTCATGTTTGTCCAAAGCAGCCAGATCAGACGCAAAATATTAATACCATAATGACTTCTTACGAGGCATAAACACACATTGAAAGTGCTTGAAATCACATAATCAGAACTGTCGCATAATTACGGTCCTTGCCAACCTTGAATTCTAGCATTCCTTTGTATGCATGAAGCGAACCAAGAGAAAATGAAATCATCAGAGGGGAAGGAGGTGACTGGTGAGCACGGGTGCACTTCAGGCCACTGTGATGGGATAAGGTGAGGACATCACTACCGCAGGAGCTAATAATGTAATAATGTGAAAACACAAAGCCAGGTTTGACAGAAGATTGTGTGTCACACAGAGCTGAGAAAAGAGAAGAGTGCTCATTGGTAATGAAAGGCTGCATGCAGTTTTAGCCGAGTCTCACTGCAATGCAGGCCTTATTGGTTTGAGTGAACTGGATAATTTTCTAACGAACAATTCAAATGGAATGACCTCTTGGTTTTTATGTGCCGAGGGAAAGTGTCCTCGTGAAACACTGTGGCCAATAAACTCGCAGAGAGAGTTGTTTCAGTAAAACAGCTCACATGGAGCAAACTCAAATGACAAATAAACACACCTGGAACTGATCTGTGTGTGTGTGTGTGTGTGTGTGTGTGTGTGTGTGTGTGTGTGTGTGTGTGTGTGTGTGTGTGTGTGTGTGTGTACACCATGTTTTACTTTCTTGAAAGTTCCAATGAGGATTCTAAAACCAGAAAGAATCGAAAGTTCCCCGTGATGAAATGATTATCTCTATAAGACTTTTAGAAGTCAGGGTTACAATTATGAAAATATTCAGGTTGGGATTAGGGCTTTTAGTTTTAGGGTTAGAGTTAGTTTTAGGGTAAGAAATTACAGTTTGAGTTAGGTTGGGTCAGGTTAAAATGGCATATTTAGTTGTGTACTTTTTTTTCTTTGATCACAAAGATTTTAGAAGTCAAAGTTGCTTTTCCATGTAAAGGAATTAAGGCATTTCCTGGACTAGCGTTAATATGTCCGAGCTATTTTAGTTCCATTGGAAACTGGCTCATCCTGTAAAGCACACAGTAGTGACAGTGACAGGATTTTTCAACAAGTTTCAACAAGGCTTCCATTGAGAGAGGCGTAACATGGCCAAAGTATTTTACGGCATTAAGAAAGATGCAATGGAGGAATGCAACAGCTAGGAGTCACTGAACCCATAGATACTCCCATCTCTAGTCAAATCCATCACATCTCCCAACTGGCTCTAATGAACACAGTGGAATTTTTCTGTTGTTGACCTCACTCTAAATGTCAAGGAATACATCTAAAAGATCCCCAAGAGCATGACAGTACATATAAAATAAAATAAAACATAACCTAGGGGTCATACAACAAATAGTGAAAATAGCTGATGTAATGCATTGTGGCCTTGTACATCTATTATTAGACATTTTTAAAAATCACAAAAAATGTAATGAATTTCTTCGCCTATGTCCTATGACAAAATAGAGACAACAGGTTCAAAGTGGTTAAATGGCCTAATTTCAACTGTGCCAAAAGACAGTGTCCTCATCCACAATGGTAAGCCTACACTGTACCAAGCACTGATGTTGTCAGTCAACAAATACAAGAGACAACTAAACATAATCATCATACTGTACATTATATCTATGAAGTCATCTGTTCCCTCAGTGGGAGATCACATCAGTTCTTAAACAGACAGTGCAAAGCCACAAGTGGGGTCACGATTTCAAGATGATTCAAAGCGGTCCCCGATGCCACAGCTCCCAGTGATATGACTCAGTGGATAAAGTGAGTTCAAACCAGACCACACAAAAGCAAGTGATACGGCCTTGATTTAAACTGTGCCGGGGGCGGGGCTGCTGGAATATAACAAAAACACATGCATACAGTTACTGTATCATTATCAAAAACAATTACAGCATCGCCTCATAAAGTTGGAGGTGAGAAAGAAAGTATATCAATCAATGTCAGTAATGGACTCCTCACTCAATGATGACAAACTGTAACAAGTTCCCCAGTTCACCCATTGTCAGCCTTCTGATTGGTCTGACCAACCAGCAGGTTCCTTCCACAGCACTTGGCTTATGCTGAGTTCGCTAAACATGAATACAATATCCAGTTATTCCATTATGCCCAGTCAACATGTTGCACCCGAGATGTTACTTTTAAGAACAAGTTTAAAATTTGAATTGAATACATTCCACGTTTTTTCAATGGTAGTGGATGGAGGGAGAGGATTTTTGTCCAACATAGCAACAGCAACCAATGGGCGCAGAAGAGCGGTGGGACCATGAGCGGGACTTGACAAATGGTGAATTGAGACTGCGGTCCATGATAACAGCACAGTGTCCCTCCCTGTAACACTGTCAACCTATTAATCTTTGTGAAACTGAAGCCTGAAAGTATGTGACAGCTGAATATTGATTCATGAGGTATGTCTTTTGACATAGGCTGGGTTGTGAAAGTTGCAAAGAGCTAATTTCCCATACATGAACGTCAGATTCCTCAAGAATATACGCTAACAAGTGGAAAACACCAACACGTTATCAACCTACACAGCGTTGCCAGGGTTATTGTGCTACGACATGGGCGCTAAATGCCCTTACCATGGTTCAATTCTTAGACGGCTGGACTGTCTATGTAAACAGTCCCTTACTATCTCTGCACTTCCTGTCTCTCTCAACTGTTATTATCAAATAAACGAAAGAAACACAGACTTTTTTGCTGCATTTGCATTTTTTTTGCTGCAGTTGCTTACAGTGCCTCGGCTCGGCAGGTCCCTGCCCAGATTAGCGTTCAGCTGCTGATTAAACATCATGGCTGACACTTTGATGGTCAAAGGAGTTAGTGAATAACAGGGCCTGTTGCCTATATGGGTCACAGTGTGTTTTGAATGTGGCCAAGAGAATGCAGAACAGTTCTAAAGGACCTGCCTGTCTGTCTTTCAGCCAAGCCACAGCTGGCTAGATTACAAGAGTATGAATTATAGGCCAGGACTTGAGGTAAGGATGTGTAGGAACTTGAGCGTGAGCTGAAGCCACACATTATTAAAGCATCAATGTCACCATGCACGCAACAGCTGGCATTTTTTTCTTATTTGTCATGTACTGTAAATGTGATGAAAATGGATTGGGATTAGAGGCAAAATAATTATTTTATATAGATATATCAACATGAACTGAAGAATGCATAGGCATATAAATGTCCCATGAAAAAGGGACTTAGGCTTAGTATCATGAACAGAAAAGTTTTACTGCCTTTGAAATTCCAAAATAGCAATAAAACCTAGCCAAAAAAAAGCAGCTATGAGATAAGACGTGAAGTATCTGGAAGGTCTAGACAAAATATTGGATGGAACATTTTCTGATCCCATTTGCCACTGAAAACAGAAAAGTAGAGCCTCTGAGGCTCTGAATGATCTCAGTACAATAATGTGACCCAGACCATACCTGCATCTGGCATTAAAGCAGAGCAGTCCAAATTGACATTTGTTTTAGCCCCATTTGAAAAGATGTTGTGCCAGGGACCCCCATAAGAGAAGACCATTTGAATAGCGAAAAGCCAGAAATTAATATAGGGCTTAGAGGATGACTGCACTCATATATATATATATATATATATATATATATATATATATATATATATATATATATATATATATATATATATATATATATATATATATATATATATATATATATATAAATAATAGGTTCTCACTAATGCTACTGATAAAATGGTAAAAAAAAAGGAGGATTGTGGACACTTCAGAAAACCGCCTATCAGTGACAAGTTTTTATTTTTATTTTTATTAGCGTGAGAACAATAGCTTCCATTATAGCATGCTAACTTTCCAGGAATATAAAGCCTACAGTTTCTATTAGCTTGGATTCCCCATCGATGATGTCACTGGTAGGCGGGTTTCTGAACTGTCCACAGCCCTCCTCTGAGACACAGACCGAGCAGACAGAAATTGTGTAAACTTTATAATGAGCATTGGTGAGGACCAATTATATGAAGATGTGTTGAAAATGGGTGAAGTCCAGTAAACTTAACCCCCCCCAAGGAGCCCAGGCCCCACTTTGAGAACCAGTGTAGTAGAGTACTTCCTTGCACCTCACCCAGTCATACTCCTTTTTTACACCGTGGTCATTGACAGCTCTGCAGTTGACAGATGGCTCCAGTCCTCGTGTGACAGGCCGGTTGTTTTGAGCAGATGCTGTCTTCACCCAGGTCCTCCAAGAATATGACAGAGAAAATGCGTTCATTTTCTGTCTGGAGTCAACCTCTCTAACTGTCCTTTCAACGGCAATTCAATTTGCACTTGACCAGGAATGCCAGTTTATATCCCCCAGCACTGAGTGAGATACCCATGTCCTGATACAGGCGTACGTACGCCTTTGCATGAAAAGAAAATGAAGCCATAACTCGTAGCAAAGGTGCCTTGCTATGCGGAGCACAGAGGACAGGTGAAGCTTTTATGACTATTAAGACATGCCAGTTGGGTTCTTTTTTTGTTCTTTGGTTCACAATTTGGTCAAATTGTTTTTCCAGGAATAATATGTTCCATGAAGCGTGTATTAAACCAGTATGTGTAGAATCGATCCCTGCTATGGCAGCATATCAAGGACATTGACATCACCGTGTTGACTGGTCAACGTCAAAGGAATCAGCTACTTCTCAGTTAGTCAGAATTCAATATTCAATACGTACAATACATGATTAGCCAGTGTTGCAGTTCAAAGGTCACGCCTTGATGATGATCTCCAACTGACAAGGTGGGCTGCCTTTTTAACCAGAACTGATCTGCAGGAATCCATATGCGGAAACATCAAGCAGATGTTTGAATCCTTGCCATCAAGTGATCAAAAGGACATGTCGACTTCTTAAACCGCTTCTCGGATTTATAATACATCCCACATTTGACAACACAAATGGATGACATGATCCAAGACATGAGGTTTTTGCTCTTGAAATAAGCATGGCGTTCCTGGAGGGAATGTTCAGTATCTTGTGTAGGGCATCCGTGCAATATTTGGGTGCATGGCAGGGGTTCCCAAACGTTTTCAGCTTGAGAACCAAACAATAAAATCTCCCTGGGACCTAAACTTACAGAAATATAGTCTACAGAATACATACTAGACAGTAATGTGCATCTACATCTCTTATAGGGCTGCAACCATCTATTATCTCCTTATCGGTTATTATCGAACAATCGAGAAATGTTTTTTCATAAAAAATTTGAAGAGATTGTTTTTCAAACTTTTGTACAACGGTGTCTCACAAAAATAGCTATTTTAGAAAATTTATAATCTCATTCAAATTGATTATTTTATTTTCGTCGATTAAATCGATTAGTTCAATTAACAGTTGCACCCCTAATCTCTGAGTCATCACTGTGGCCTATACAGGGGACATAACTATTCACTGGATAGTGCCAAGCCATAGACTCTCCACAGAACCCATAGTCAGTCAAGTGACATGAGGTCATGAGCCACATATACAAACTCAGTCGGCAGAAAGCAAACATCAACAACGTTTCCACACAACCACAGGGAATTCCCAAAGGCTGGCCCTTGGTCATGATTCTATTTATATTTATTTTTTTAATTTAGATTTTAATTAAATAAACAAAGTTTTCAAGAAGACTATACAATTCACAAACTGTGACACTTTTTCTACTGTCATGTGCTACTTTGCGCAGTTTGCGGTGAACATTTCTTTATGAAGTATAGCAGCACATCGCCTATTTTATACTTAATAACCTTTAATTATCAGGCAACCTCTTATCAGTCTGAGAGGTTCCTATCTGTGGCTGCTGCCGCCAAGATACCTACACAAGATAGGCTGTAAAGGCGGATTTATACTTGGTTGCACACCAAAATTAGACGACTTACAAGCTCACAATGCATCACGCTGCAATATGTTGTGAACTTGTAGATCTGCTATTTCCCTTAGCTGAACACAGCCGACTCTCCGCATCCCGACTCCTTCACTTTCGCCATCCATGTCAGACCAGCTCTCCATCTGGTCCCAGCGGAGCTGTCCAAAAATAGAAGCACAACTGCGGCCGTGCACCACCCAAAACCAGCAGCATGTCGTCTCAGCACCTCACCCGCTATTGGACAGATGTTCCCCCAGGACCGATCTGGTTCTTAGCAACAGGGTGGTGGCGTGCCACACCAAGACTTTCCCCAGTGCATCACATGTGGTTAACCATCAGCCAGTGGTTATTTGGTAATGTATAGAGAGGAGAGGAGAGGAGAGGAGAGGAGAGGAGAGGAGAGGAGAGGAGAGGAGAGGAGAAGGTAGAATAAGTGAGGGGAGGGGATAAGAAGGGAGGGGAGAGGAGGGGAGAGCAAGGCAATGAAAATGGCTGAAGAGAGCAGAAGAAAATGCAGGAGAGTCGATCGTGCACAGTAAAATCCTTCTGTTCATTATTGAGTGTGAGGGTCCATTTGGGTCCAATTGTACACTCACAGTGTTTAACTGTGCAGTAAGGAGAGGAGAACAGGGTAAAGGATTTTCTTTTTCAAATTCAAATACACCTGTTTTTTTGCCTCATGCCACCTCTGTGGCTTTGCTTCCTCCAACACTCTGGGACACAGTAAGGTATGTACAAAAACATTTAGCAAACCGAAATGTGCTGACGGAGCCAGAGGCTCTCACAGAGTGTGTGGGGATGGCTGATTCACACGACTGACATCACAGTCACATCCCGTCCACTTCCGTTCTACGCGAGTGAAGGGGCGGAGCTTCCGGTTGCGGTGCATTGGCATGTCACATGCTGTCACGTGAACTCCACATGATGGAACCCAAGGAACCCAGAATGCTTGGCTTTAGCTTAACCTCTGACTTGGAATAACTCAGATTCATCCTGGTCAGCGGCCTCTCTGTTGTATTTCTTCGGCAGTGTACTCATGCATGTATGGCTGCATAGGGCAGTGCTTTCCAAACCTTTTCATGCCAAGGACCCCCAAATTGATATGTATTTGTCCGCAGACCCCCATCTGAAAAGGTTGTGTGCCAGGGACCCCCAGAAGAGAAGATCTACATAAAAATAGCAGATGAACAAGCTCGTAGCGCGGCACAAAGTGACTCGCTGTGAGCTTGTATCTGCCATTTTTGAATAGCCAAAATATAAAATGATGGTTAAAGTGGTTAAAATGAATATGATGCTATATTAAGCAATTTTGCTGGGGACCCCCTGGAACCTCCCCAAGGGCCCCTGGGGGTCGCCGGACCCCACTTATAGAACCAATGGCTAACCATCAAAATGCATCAGCTAGTGCGTGGAAATTGGTCAAATACCTACAGTGATACCGAGAATATGGACAGATATACCTGTTGTTTCTTGCATGCACCTCATACCATAAATGATTGCAGGCGACGTTGAAGAAGATTTCCTTTATGTTTAAGGTAGCATAAATCTCTGAATGGAGCTACAGGTTGGTAACCAGCATCGTATTCCCAAAGTTAAATGAAAGACACGTAAACAACATAATAATAGTGAACCTGTGATTCTGAGTGAACAGTGGCTCTGGAGCTGGAGCAGATGTGGTTTTCATTGTTGTCCATCATAGCTTACACGTGTACTGCAATACCCTCTATCTCACAAAGCTCCTCTCCGGACTTCAAATGACCATGAATTCCTTTCATTAGCCTCTGTTCCCTGTATATAGTCCCTCAAAGAAGGGAGGCTATTGCCATAGACATGTGAAAAATGAACCATGGCATGAGCCTGCTCCCCCGGGCTGTTTCAAATTGCCTTGATATTATACATCGTATCTCTTACGGAGCTGGAATGCAGACAATACCTAAGAGGAAGGCCTCTGGGGTACAAAAGAAAACCTGCATAATAACTACTGTCGTTTTCGGAGAGAGATAGTCAGGGCACGTTTATTTGTATAGCATATTTAAAGCTGCACTATGTAACTTCTTTTTAATGATACATTTACATTTTGTTCAATCTGTATGGTAGAGTATGTTAATACAACATAACTTATACAATTGGGGTGGTTGTATTTTGTCTCCCTGCTCTGCTATTGAGACTTTTAGATTGTGTCAAAGGTCATGTCTCACCTAGATACAGGATCTGACACGGATTAGATTAAATTTATCCCCTGAGCAAGCAGGCAGGCTCTATTAGCTCAATAGTAAAAATGTCAGCACTTACGCAGGAAACAGGGTTCAAATCCGGGGTAGAAGAGGAAAGCTACATAGTGCAGCTTTAATACAGAGTAAACACAAATGTACTTCACATGAAAGGTTCACAGAGGAGACTGTGTGCACATCTTCTACACAGTACTGTATTTAGGCCAGGTGCTGGACATCAAGGCAAATATCAAGGAGAAGAAGGTAAAAACATCCGCACACTGGTTTAAACCTCCCAAAATGTATTTTCTTTAATGCCGCAACGCTTCGACTTTATAGGTCTTCATCAGGCAAATATACATTTCGATGCAAAAATCATATTTGCTATAAACATTGCGCCATTAAAGAAAATACATTTTGGGAGCTTTAAACCAGTGTGTGGATGTTTTTACCTCCTTCTCCTTCACATTAAAGGCCCTATCTTTTGGGCCCATATCAATTTGAGGTCTATTCACATACATAATTGAATGTTTGAAAGTTCGAATGGTAATTCATTATTTTTGTTTGCCTGTTTATCGACATTACCGATGTAAACAAACCTTTTACAGCATCATGTTAAAAACTCAGATATATCGATATCAAGTATCTGGAGGAGCTTTATTTTCACCTCGTACATTCCTTATCTAACACCTCTAGACACAAACAAAGTACAAACTAGAAAAAGTGCTCCTCAGAGCACAGGTCTCCGCCAGGTCAGGTAGGCTATTGTGGCCTCCTGGTGGCGCTATAATAGGCCAATGTGAAAAGGGTGCCATTTGTTCTTAGGCCTTGCACGACAATTGGACCCTGACTGCATTCATGATTTGAGGCATTTTGTTAAAAACATTTGTTTTGCTAAATTAGACCTGCTGGTGGCGCTATAACAGGCCAATGTTAAAAGGGTGGCATTTGTTCCTCAACATAGTGTGAATGTGCGTGCAAAGTTTGACCGCAATCGGACAGTGCGTTCATGATTTGCGGAATTTTGTTAAAAACAAGCCAATAATGCAGACTTTAGATGTCAATCTTAGCCAATCAGGATAGAATATGAAAAATCAAACATCCATCTTGATCACATGACTATAGAGATCATGTGTACCGATTTGCGTGAAATTTTGATAAAATTGGAAGGAGTAGTATAAAATAATGTGTTTTACATAAGTCGACCTCCTGGTGGCGCTATAAAAGGCAGATGTGAAAAATGTAGGGCAAGGGTTTTTCTTTGACCTCTAGGGAGTGTGCATACAAAGTTTTACACAGATTGGTGCAGTTATAGGTAAAAACACAAATCGGCCTGTTATAGCGCCACCATGAGGCTGATTGGAAAACGGTGCCGGAGATTAGCTGGTCACAGACGGACGGACGGACACACACACGGACACACGGACGGACGGACGGACAGGGTGAAAAACATACTCTCTCGCCATGCCTTTCGGCCTGGCGGAGACAGTAAATGAACAAATACTGTACGTTGTACAGTATATAACACATTTCAAAACTGTGGCCAGGAGTACAAAGCTAAATGAGCATCTACTGTACATCCTGTGTTCACTGTTCAGGTTCTGCACACTTGCACTCTCCACATTCAATAACCCACATTCATTCATAATTTTAAAAGAGTCCCGTCTGACTAGGCTACATCGTTCTCTTTGACCGCAGGTGTCAAAGGCCACCGGTTTCCAATACGCAACATGCCAATCCCTAATCAACAGCTGATGAATGCTTGCCTTGTCTATTGTGGATGAGGCTTAGAATTATGTCCCAAAGAGAGAGAGAAAGGGCTATTCAGACAGGGAGCGACACAACGCCTGTGTTCCCGCTTGGATCTGAAAGCGACAGTTTCATGAGAACAAGCCAAGCCCCAAGGACCCGGCGCTGGAATTGAAGCTCTCTTCCGGGTTCTCGTTCAGCCTGCTGTTCATATTAATGACCCAGCAGATGTCGCTATTTAACCTTCTACCGGTCACAATACATTATGATCTCAATACAGCTGAATGAGGTTTTGGGCGGACTTTATACTTGATTTTATTACCGTAGTAAACCTTTTCATAAACACGTTATGTTTTCAATCGCTAGTTTAAAAGCGTTAGTTCCCTAACCCTCATCATGATATGTGTTCAGTAAATTATGATGCCATTAATTAAACGATTTATGATGAAGTAGGGTATGTTTCTAGGGTTTCTACTGGTTCTACCGAGTGAAGACCCGCCCTCGCTGCGCTTGCAGCCAATAGCATTAATTTCCGTTAGCATTTCGAGCCAGATGTAGAAAGATGGCGGGTTTGAAATCGCTGAAAAACAGGCTTCAAAACGGGTCTGTAGAAACCAATGGCATCACTTTATCCATCATTTCTTTATGGTCTATGGAATAAGCCCACTCGTCTCTCCACCTGTCAGATTGCCTGCGTCTCCATACCTGCCTGCCCACTTCTCATTGAAAATGAATAACAAGGCACGTCAATTGCTCCTCATGTGAAAAGCCCTTCACCTTGCCTCCCTCCTATGGCTCTATCTATGCCAATTCAGCAGAAATGTAACAGCCAATCCCTCGTGACACAAAGTGTTCATTTATCCATTTGTAACACACAGCATACAAATGTTACATTTGTACAATCTCATATTTAAATTAAAGCTGCAATCCTTTATTTTAATGAAATAGACTTTTATTTTAACAGATCTGTATGGTAGATGTATAGTACAATGTGCAATATAACTAGCGGTGGTTGGAGGTGGTCTCCCTTTACATCCTGTGGTTGGCTCACACAGGGGACCTGGGTTTGTATCCCGGCGTAGGACATAAATCTTACTTGATTGCAGTTTAACACTGAGAATTTTACTGTGTACCTATAGTCTACCTATAGTGCGGGCAGGTATGAAAACAACCATGGCACTTAACAGGCTCTGACAGCGAGACTTGTTGTTACGCCAGCTGTGCCCAGACATTTCCTCTATCCTCAGACCCAATAGCACGTGCAGTGGAAAAAACATCACCGTGCACTTCCAACATCAAGTGCACTTCCCTTTACCAACCTCCCAAAGAATGTCAGTGACGCATTACACGTCGCAAAATGAAACGTTAACTCTATATGAAAAGACAGGTAGCTGACAGCAAATGGAAAACTAATAAAAGAGATTACGGTAAGTGAGAGATGTTTTTAATTTGGCTGACTGCTCACATGACTGATGACCGCTATGGAAATAGATAGGACAATTCCATAAACTCTGGCTCTGCAGTTTTGTTTTATGTCACCACAGAGTTCCATTTAGATTATGATTATTTTTTTCACAAAGGCCAGGGCTCAATCATTTCAATATTAAAATTGTTCCTCATTGTTGTGCTTAGCAGAAATACAATTAGAAAAATATCTCTTATGTGCAAAGTCAAAACTGACTACACACTGCCCTCACACATGTTGATGTGGGGAAGAACAGATGTGTGCGCATGCTGTTTGTGGATTACAGTTCAGCATTCAACACCATAGTACCTGCCAGACTGGACATGAAGCTCAGAGACCTAAGCCTGCACCCGACGATGTGCAGCTGGAAACTGGACTTTCTGTTCTGAATAAGTAACATCAAGTCAGACCCTCTGACCCTCAATACAGGAGCTGTGTGCTGAGTTCTGAGTCCTCTACTCCCTGTATACGCACGACTGCGTGGCCAGACACAGCTCCAACGTCGTCATCAAGTACGCTGACGACATGACAGTGACGGGCTTGATCGACAGCGACGACAAGACAGAGACGAGGTCAGAACACTTTACACGATGGTGTCAGGAGAATAACCTCTCTCTCTTACGTCGCCAAAACCAAGGAGCTGATAGTGGATTTCAGGAGGCCGAAGAGAGAGCACGGCCCAATTCACATCAGCGGCGTTGAGGTGGAACGGGTCAGTGACTTTAAATTCCTGGGAATACTGTACACATCTCACACGGCAGAGTTTTGGTCTAGCAGCTGTCAAGACCACTTAAGTTGGGAACGATGTAAATCGGAAGTGGTGCAAGTAGGGAATGCATGCTGCACCCGGTTATCCAATACCCATTGTACCTATTGTCAGAGTACACTGTACCCGCTGTTAGAGTACCCAGTGCGGTACCCATTACCAGTTATAAATGGGCACCGGCCTACTCTGGAACGATGCAAGTCGGGAACGATGCAAGTTGGGAATGTATGCCCCACCCGTTTATGCAATACCCCATGTACTTGTTGTACTTGCTGTATCCATCGTACCCGTTCTCAGAGTACTCACTAACATAGTACGACCTATCGGCTAAATATGGAGATACGGGAATCTCTTGATGTTGTCAGAAACTGCTGACGTGCGTTGATGATGCACATGGGCATGTACACGCTGCAACTTATATTGGCACAGCGGCACAAACAACACAGCCAGTCCGCAAAGTCGATGGGTCGCAATCAGGGAAGCTGCTGGAAGGTGAATGCCATGCGTAGTTGTATCCGCCTTGTTTTAAGGTGATTTGTAAAGCATTGTACATACACAGGACAGAAAGTTGCTTACTTGCCATGGGAAAAACTTAAACACAAATGGTAATACATACATAGAACGTAACGGTAAATATTGTAAATAAAGCTGTTGGCGCAATGATACAGATGCATGCGGTCCTAGGTGTGTGTTTATAGAGCATTTTACAACAAGACTCATCCAATCAGAATCAAGGACTAACTATCCGTTTTAGAAATACTACATA
Organism: Gymnoscopelus braueri; assembly: GCF_963280865.1. Classification (NCBI taxonomy): domain Eukaryota; kingdom Metazoa; phylum Chordata; class Actinopteri; order Myctophiformes; family Myctophidae; genus Gymnoscopelus; species Gymnoscopelus braueri. The sequence continues at coordinate 17,737,761 of NC_137616.1, forward strand.
AACTGAACCCCCCCTAGAAAGCACTTACATACATAAACAGTGCAAGTGCTAATGCTGCATGCTACACAAGCTGTATTTACTTTATTTATGCGGGGTAAGGCATTTGAAATTGTTATAAGAGAAAAAGACAAGTAGGTGCAACTTGAGTTCCTGGTGATGTCACGGACACCCACAGTCCTTGCCCAGCTTGGGACATGTCCATTGGACATTAGCCTCTAATATGGCCCAGTCGATCAAATACCTTGGGCAGGAGGAGGCCCAGCACATTGATGAGGAGCTCTTCACTGAATATGGCTTCAGTGTGGACCAGCTAATGGAACTGGCTGGCCTAAGCTGTGCCACAGCAGTTACAAGGGCCTACCCACTCAGTTCTTTGGTCAAAGCCAGACCTTCACTGCTGGTGATCTGTGGGCCTGGTAACAATGGAGGCGATGGTCTGGTCTGCGCAAGGCATCTTAAACTTTTTGGCTATGAGCCTACCATACTGTACCCCAAAAGGCCAAACAAGCCACTCTTCCAGGGCCTGACCACACAGTGTGTGAAAATGGAGATCCCCTTCCTCGTTGAAATGCCTGAGGCCAAATTGATTCATGAGGCCTACAACCTGGTGATAGACGCCATATTTGGCTTCAGCTTTAAAGGGGCTGTGAGAGAGCCATTTGGTTCCATCCTTGACGTGCTGAAGAAGACCACCGTGCCTGTAGCTAGCATCGACATCCCCTCAGGTTGGGACGTGGAGCAGGGCAGTGCAGGTGGACTACAGCCTGACATGCTCATCTCTCTCACTGCACCCAAGAAATCAGCCACCCTGTTCAGAGGACAGTATCACTTCCTGGGAGGGAGGTTTGTGCCCCCTGGTTTGGAGCAGAAGTACCAGCTTAACCTTCCTCAGTACCCAGGCACTGACTGTGTTGTACAGCTGTAGGAGTACAAGCTGTTTAGTGGATGGTAATAACGGTACCGTACACAATAGATAATATAATGGGCTTTGACCCTGGTACTCAATTGGTTCCTTGCAATGTTGTTATTCCAGGAACGCCTGGATCGCCTTGCGCCTGATGCCATGACACATTGAGGTTAGACAACACACTCCATATTTGGGCGTAGCTGCATTGGGAAATCCTTATATGGTTATAAGTCACACTAATTACACACCCACTTCAAGACACTGCATCAAGCTGATCAATGCTGCACACAGGATGAGGATACAGTCACAAATGCATGACTGAAACTGAAATCGAAACTGAAACTGGCACGTCCCTTTCACTTTCATTCTATGCAAGCGAAGGGGTGAAACTTCTGTTGGCGGTGCATCACATGCAGTTGCGTTACGGTCCTACAATTGAGCCTGTCACAATGTCCTAAAGAAAGATTCCTTTTAATCTGACCACACACCTCATATGGGTCTATTGATCTGTGTGTCTTGTGTCCTGCCTGTCAGAATCTTGACACCAACGACCAACCTAGTAGAAAGAAGAGAGATGAGCCTCCTCCCCTGCTTCACAACAGCAGGAGGGCTGACTGACTGAAGGGTTTTAATTAGCAAAAGTAACACCAGCGGTGCACAGTACACAGCAAACACTTTCACATTATGGCCAGTCACTGACCAGTTGGTGCAACTGGAATTAGTTTATTGATGTAGCAGTTGACCTCTTCTGCATTTGTGGACATGTGGGCTTCAAGTTGAGAGCAAAGAAGGTGAAATCAGATTTATTGCCATGTTGGTTTAAATTATATTGATGGCTTTTCAATGACTAGGCTTTGTTGGGGCATGTGCACCACAGATGACAGCTAAAACTAACTGATGGTTCTTCTGTCACGGAGTTGAGTTCCAACTTAATGTACCCCATCTCATGTTTCAAAGCCAACCTTGTGCTGAAAGACCCCATGCATCCTTGTACTCTAGATACACACTGAAACAGTTTGTGAACGGCAATCATTTTTTCCCTTCTCTCCTTTCTTTCATTAAGCATTCATACATTAAATCCCGGCCCATATTGAGGGCACTGTGAGGCACTGTATTTCACAGGATCACAAATGAGTCTTTGTTCAATTGGCTTCTGTGCCTTACATCATACTTAGGTTCCAATGCAAAGGGCCCACCACACTGGAGGGATCAGTCTGTGTTCCCAATGGTACACGTGAACCCGTAGTGAAACAGTCCACGCTTCACATTCTCACGGAATGTGCTGTTTATTCCATCGGAACATGCACTATTCCCATGGAAGGCGCTCCCAGCTCTGTCAGTATTTTTCAGCAGAAATGTCACCTCCCTCGATCTCGTCACACCCTCCCAGCGTCGCTGCTTTGGATCAGGGGCTGTCAGGGATCTGGGACCCGCTAGCGCTGGGGTTCCTAAACTTTTCCATGCCAAGGACCCCCCAAACAGCCATATCCTCTGGCTTCGGCTCCTATTGCGTGTCGCAATGCGTCACATTGTGATCTTGTAGATCTGATATTTTCGCTAAATATTTTCTTTTTCCTCTCCTCTCCTTCCTTCCTTTGGATATATGTGCACTGCCTGTGTGACTTCTAAGCTTGCCTGTAGCTGCTGCTGCTTCTCCATCTCACCCTGCCTGAGCTCAGCTATTCCAGCAGCAAGCTGGTCATAATTAAGTCAAGGGCTCTCGCCCATCCGTGATGGAACCACTTTCACATGGGAAGCGTCCTCCTTGTTTCCACCCCCTGGTGCCGAAGCACCAGTTAGTGATGCTATTAGACAAGTCACCGACTGAGAAAAACACAGACAAGCTATAAAAAATAATAATAATCTGCTCTTCCCGCAGGTCACTTTCAGTCTATGAAAGAAGCTCCCCTCACATGAACGCAGCTTAGCCACATATGTGAACATAAACAATTGATGGAAATACTGAGGAGGTACTCATCTTTCATACAACAAATTAATCTGACTTGACACAGAAAAAAAGCAAAATATACTACATAAATATTGTGTCTGTCGCCTTTGCCTGGTTTTCCTAGACGAAACCCCTCTCAACAAAGTTCCATTGATCAAACCCTAAACACATTATTAATGATCTTTCAAGTTGACATTTTGGCTGTGACATCAGTGATTCAAAAGTTCCAAAGCTGCCTGCACTCATTCATTTGACTGAATGGCAAACTCACTGGTTGTAGGAAAACATTTAGATGCACTTCAAATACCCTCCATTCATGCTCTTGTGCTGTTCAGTTACATTGTGCTGAAATGTGGCCGTGGCCTTGACCTTTGCTCTTGTTACTGTTGATAATGTTGGCTATACCTGCTGTAAGTCAAGAAACAGTTTCGTCGGGTGGATTCATTAGAAGATTATTTTGGTAGATAAACTTCACAGTGAATGGGACACAATGCAGCGAGAAGTCTGGAATGACATTTCTAAATAGTGTTTCAATCTGTCCCTTTGGGACATTTCAGTTCATTGTGTACCAAACACACTCTTAAAAACAGAGAATACTCAGGACATTTTGCCCTTGAACACACAAAATTTGCTATGAGTATCCAATATTTTCTCAATATAAATGCATTATTGCGACACTGTGCCCACAAGCATTATATACATGCTTGCTTTTTGGCTGCATTTAGTAAGCTGTCTGTCTTTATCATACACACAATATCCAAAGACAAGAACAACAACATCGTAAATTCACATCTTTTTTTACTATGCCCCACTTTGGCCAGCTTTACCAGGCTCTAAAACCGTGTCCTGGTAGCAACAACAATCAGACCCTGGAATAAGACACCAAGAAGTGGACAGCTATGGGGTTCATCCATTGTGCAAGGTTTTAAATTAAACACAGTCAAGGCACTATTTCCTCGAGAGGAGGGGACTGATAGAATTTAATGAGGGGGAACACATAGTCCCAGACTCCCAGTTACCGTGGGATGGGACCCAGTTAAAGAGGATACCAGTAAAGCAGAATCTTTTCTTTAGCCTTAAAATGGGTGGAAGGATGAGAGAAAGAGATGGAGCAAGAGAGAGAGAGAGAGGGAACAGAGAGAAAAAGAGAGAGACAGACTTGAAGAAACTGGAGTACACAGAACATCCCCACAAAATACTTATTTTTCAAGATGTTACTTCATTGTTGAAATTAACCAACTGAACCCTAGCATCCCTGTTCTGGGCATGCCATAATAGGAGAGCATTCTAGAAAAATAGCCAAACATTCTGCAAAAATAGAAGATCTACAAGCTCGCAACTTGCCGTGTTTCAATGCAATGTGAGCTTGTAGCTCGGTCAACTAAGTACAGTATATCCTGTAGTGTTCAAGTTGTTAAGAGAATCTTCAGTGAACGTCTGAAATAGGGAATGCCTGGTCTGGTATTAAAAACATTATGGTGCTCTGCTGGCTCCATAGGATTTCTATAAAACCTAGCTGTATTATGTCTTAGTTATGTCAAAAGAGCAAAGGCATGAGCCAATGAACAGACTTCCCCTGGCAGAGTTGGTCAGAAACGTTCAGAGATATTGTTAATGTAGGTAATGTGTGTAATTTGTCTTATGCACTATTTTAGAATTCCAAATACTATGCTGACCACCAATTTGACTCTTTCCTAAATTGTGCTAAATGTGCGAAATCTCTGTCTGTCCCCTGCATAACTCGAGAGCCGTCAGACCAATCGAATTCAAACTCGGCATGCATATCACTGAAGACCCGAGGGAGTGATGTGCAGAATGTGAAGTCGGATCAACAGTTGTCCACAACAGCCGTTGGACAATGGATCTCCATATATGAAGATCCCTGAAGAATGCACGGAATCTCATTGTGAACTGTCAATACTATGACTTGATGACTTCAGAGATTTCCATAGGGGCATCAAAAGGGGACAGACAGACAGACAGACAGACAGACACAGATATTTCTATAAAAGGGGGCACAGACAGACAGATACAGAAGTCTTTTTAGGGCCTACATTTTAGGCTATGGGCATAAAAGGGAAACAGGCAGACAGACAGATCTCCATACAACGGGTACTCTGACATAGCACAATATTGCATAACTGGAGGGGCATGCGTTCCCAACGGATATCGGCCTAGTTATGTCAATACAGAGAACACACACATATTATACCGTATGTAATTTGGGCGGCTGTAGCCTTAGTGGACAGAGAGGCCGTGTGGTTATAAGAAGGTCACCAGTTCACCTCCTGGTGCAAGACACCAGCCACCAGCTGGGTGAAGCTGAAACAGAATTTTCCCTGCGGGATTAACAAAGGTCTCCCCATTCCCTTCCTTCCTTCCCCATTGGCTGGTAAATCAAAAATTGGCTCTGAGATCTTGCAAAGACCATGTTTAATCATGCTGTTTTTTCAGCAATGACCCAGTTAATTTAAACAAATTGTTGGGTTTAAATTGGTTGTGTGATGGAAAAGGGTTGTCGGTTTGGCTACTGAGTGCCTGTTATAAGTCCTGCATGCTCCTACTTTAGCCCATTAAGACCGGGAAGGGAACGCATCGGTGTCATTTTAAGACATCTTTGGCTATTCAAAAATAGCAGATATACAAGCTCATAGTGCGGCACCGAGTGCAGCGCTATGAGCTTGTAGATCTGCTATTTTTTGAAAAATCTTCAACATTTGAATATATATTTTTAAAGGGAACATTTGTAACTCAAATCTTTGCTTCATGGGGGTCCCTGGAACAACATATTTTGAGATGGGGGTCCACGGCCAAATACATATAATTTTGGGGGTCCTTGACATGAAAAAGTTTGAGCACCACTGATACAGCAACATACGTTTTTCAACGTTCCCGGTTTTAATGTGTTAGTGCAGCTCTTTATGAAAAAGAAAAAGAGGGAAAAAAAGTCAATTTGCACTTGGCAGCAGCTTTTGGAGCTGAGGTGAGAGTCTGTTCCCTGGTAGTCACACATGTCCATTCTGACTCCAGCCTTTCTTCCAGGAGCACTTGCAAGCTGATGTCATGTCGTAAAACGACACAATGTGGCCTCGAAGCCAGGACAGTAATAAACCAGTAAATCTTAGTTTGTTTTTAAACATGCTTCAAGAATCAGAAGTGCCACATACAAGTGGTGGAAAGTAACTTAGTACATTTACTCAAGTACTGTACTTAAGTACAATTTTGAGGTGTTTTTACTTTACTGGAGTATTTCCCATTTTCAATACTTTTACTTCTACTCCACTGCATCTCAGGCAAATATTGTACTTTTACTCCCCTACAATTATTTGACAACTTTAGTTACTAGTTACTTTGTAGATTTTGAATATTATTACATGAACCACTTCGATGAAAATGAAATGAAATAGAAGATTTCTGCATAATGGATACTTTTACTTTTGGTACTTTAAGTACATTTTCATGCCAATACTTTTGTACTTTTACTCAAGTGAATTCTGAATACCAGACTTGTACTTGTAACAGAGTATTTAAAAGCATTGTGGGGTATTGAGACTTTTACTTAAGAAAAGAATGTGAGTACTTCTTCCACCACTGCCACATACAGTAGTTTTAGCATTTGCGACTGACCTTTATTTATTACTTCTCTGTGATGAACAACTTACCTGACACCAACTGCTATATGAGGGTAACCCCCTCCCATCTGGGTTTTATGGTTGCTGTTACTTGATCCAGGTCTAGTACTCGAAACATGCACAGATCTTTTTTACTGCAAAGACACATGGGGCAACATTTGGGCAGTTTCCCCCCAAAATATGAATAACTTATTTTTCCTGTGCAGTTGAGAATTACCTCTAATTATGTGGTCCATTTGCCTTCCCTACTGAAGACAACATTGTCCTTCCACATTGCCGAAGGGAATCCTCAAAGTCTCAAATATTTGTTGGTTTGTTGGTTGCAAGTAGCTATATGAGACGTGCTAATAATCAGTAGGCTACATGCTGTGTGATTCCTGTGGCACATTTAGTGCATGAGGATGCCTTAGTTGTTTGTGTCCAGCAGGTGGGGCTGGAACTCTAATGAGCAAGTGTGGGGGGAAATTATCAGTCGCAACATGATGGAATAGTGTTTGGCACGAGAAAACATAAGTTTACATCGCCAAAGCAAGTGTCAAAACATAATAAAACAATGAAGGAATAAAATGGGTAAAGTATGTAGAGTTGGGGGGGGGGGGTACAGCAACAGAGCTATATACCCTTAACAGGTATGTGACATAATTATGTCACATAACCTGTTAAAGGTATAAAGCTTTTTTGAAACAAGTATCAGCAATCTTTCAGGACTTTGCAGTAACCTTTGGAACAATTAGCAGCATTTTCCCCAAAACTTTTTAAAATATACAAAAAGCCTCAGATTTCAAATGTGTTTAACAGAGTTCCACTCAGTACAGAGGTTTAGGGTGCAGGAAACATGTGGAAATATGTATAGGTACATAATAATATAATACACTCTCTGCACAAACCAGAGCGAAGTTATTTCAAAGGATTTCAAACCAGACTTGATCCAAACCCAAACTGAGTGCAAGTGGTATTCTTGTGACCACAAACCCTAAACTGCGAAGGACAGAACCCCCTCAACACATTATTTTTTTAAATTGAGGCCACCCCTGAGAAATCCAGCCTGGTCGTATCTGAGTCCATCAGGCTGAGGTGGGTGCTGTTGTCTTTGGGTATAAATATCCATGTGTAAATTACACCTATGGTGGAACAGTACCTGTGTTTCTCTGTGTTACTAGTGCGGCTCATATGTTGATAGAAAATAAATCACAGTGTTTCAATCAGCTGAAGCTCAGGCCACACGTGAGGGGCCTCTGCTTCATGTAAGCCCATCTTTGTTCACACATACCGTCAGTGTTCACTTCACAGCACAGCACAGTAATTTCTGGCCGGCTAAGAATAGCATTGGTGATCTACAGAGTGCAGATTCTATAGATTTATGTGCCTGTCAGCACCTTCATAAGCCAAAACGATAACATTGGCGTGTGTGTGTGTGTGTGTGTGTGTGTGTGTGTGTGTGTGTGTGTGTGTGTGTGTGTGTGTGTGTGTGTGTGTGTGTGTGTGTGTGTGTGTGTGTGTGTGTGTGTGTGTGTGTGTGTGCACGTGTGTGTGCGCACGTGTGTTTCTTTTCTCAGAAAAGTACACACATAGAGAGAGACAGTACAGAGAGATCAGACACCATGTACTGTAAGTGGGTGCGCATCCAGGTGTCATTTGAATCGGGAGGCATTCACCCACGTATTCACCCATGCACACACACACGCGCACACACACACACACACACACACACACACACACACACACACACACACACACACACACACACACACACACACACACACACACACACACACACACACACACACACACACACACACACACACACACACACACACACACTTATGTGCAGCCACTGATGTTGAGCATGAGCCAAGCTGAATGAAAACCTTGTCCCCAGTGAGCCTGTGATTCGCTATTCTCGCAACAAAGTATAGAGCTTTAGAGGTTAACACTTGACCCCTATAACCCTATTCTGGGCATTTCATGATAGGCGAACATACATTTTGGCAAAAATAAAAAATGTACAAGTTTGTTGTTATATCTTTGCTATTTTTGGCAAAGACATTTGGTGTAGAGGGGAAAAAAAGGAGTGGGCCTATAAGTGGTTGGTTCATGTGTATGTGTCTGCTTCTTTCATTTTCTTTCTCTGTACTCTATTCTTCTCTCTGGCTCTCTGTATTTGCTGCTCTTCCATTCTCTCTGCAACTCGAGAATTGCTTGGATATCTGTGGTGACGTTGGTCTGTACAGGCCTGTGCGGGGGCTGTCAGCCTCTCTCCTTTTTGTAAAACGATCTATAATACAACGGCCCTGGCCTGGGTGCCCATGTTAATTGCTCTCCCATCGATTTGATTGATCTAAGCCACTTCATTCATTAGCTGGCGGGTGATTGAGGGTACTTATAGATTTCTTTCTCCAAAAATGACTTTCACAGTCAGTGAGGCCTTAGTACTGTATGCTACTGTATAGTCAAGGTTGTCTTTGCAGAGGCACTACATGGCTATGACGATGAGAAAGGACCATATATGACATGAGCCTTGAGCCCCTGTATTGCTGTGACTCCACTCCACTGTGAAATCAAACAAAACGTGTCAGTCTTATGTGTGACAGCTGCTCTCTGGTGGCGGGTTGCTGTTTTTGTTCTCTTTTTAACTGTCAGGAATGGAGAGCAGCCAAGGGACAAGGTGAAGGACTCATTGTCATCACATCGGGACAACTTGACCCTACGTACGCATCGCTCACATCTGTTAGTCACGCTCCTCCTGTCTTACCTCTGACCACATACTACAAATCTACGTTTTTGTTGTTGTTGTCAGTTGGGTTATCGTGGGTAATAACATTGATGAACATAATTTGTGATGTAGTGAGCTCCAACTAAGCAAATCCAGTGCCACATGGCTGCTTCTCAGAACACATTATTTTGACTATTGATCTAATAATGCATTTTGTTTTCATTTATGTCAAACGGAGAATATGTGACATGTCCTTCCTGATGTATATCATTAAAAAGAAACTAGCCTAACTGGTGAAAAAGTCCCTTATCCCCTTGCAAATGTAATCTGTGAGACACTAACGCCCCCTATTGTCAGCACACCATTTAGGACATACAGTCACAGGTCCTGACTTATTTGGAGAGGCAAGCAAATATATCTTGGGCCCCTTTGTGTAAACAGAACAAACAAACAAAAACCGATAGACGCTATGTAAGTTAGCATCTTATACAGTGCTTTATAGTGTTCAATAGCATACAAAATGTTATCCTGTAGGTCTACTCACTAATAATACAGTAGCCACTGTAGATTCATCATACTATCATCATCATTGGTGCTCGATCTGATAATTCTCTCATGAGAAGGCGGTGAATCATAAACAGTGCTAAGTCTTCAAACCTTGTCGCCTCCAATAAACTTGTCCATTTCCCTCATCGGCATACACTGACGACATCAGGGCTCTCCATATATGCACAATTGTGCATTAAAAGGAACAAGGACTAAAGGGACACTGACAGACAGGTATAACGGGTACTCTGACAAGGCCCCCGACACTATTATGACTCAGACATATCAGTCGTATCGGCGGTGCAACGTGTGAGTGCCTGTTTGTTAAATATTGGCCTTACCGCATTGAATGAGAGGTTATATGTAATATTCAACAGGAAAACTCCTAGCTCGGATTGAAATGTCACACAGCGCAGTGCCATCTGTGCCAAATGTCTTTGAGGAACATAATTGCAAATTAAAGTCATGTCTAGGTCTAGGACCTCTTCTTCAGTGTCACTACGCAAAATGTCAACTCTCTTTGGCTTGGCAAGCAATAAGATGGCAAAATATCAAGCCCAGTACACCACATTAAAATGAAATGATTTGAAACATGCACAGGAAAATGTTCCCAGCACACATTGTGTGGGTTTATTTTTGAATGACTTTTAATACGCCTAAATACAGGCCTATGGCAGTTCTCTATTGAATGAAATAACCCTGTGCAGAGCTGATATTCAACCTTGTCATCATTGTCTCGGAAAAGAAGTCTCATAACTTGCGGCATATGAATCCGGGCATACTTTCAGAATTTAGCCTTGTATTTGGTAAAGCGTACTTTTCCCGACTGTATATTTGACACAACCTCACAGTCTGCAAAGTAATTTGCTACATGAATATATATATATCATCACCTCTGATACGACAACAGCTGTATGACATCTCTGGTCCTGTGTGTGTGTGTGTGTGTGTGTGTGTGTGTGTGTGTGTGTGTGTGTGTGTGTGTGTGTGCGTGTGCGTGTGCGTGTGCGTGTGCGTGTGCGTGTGCGTGTGCGTGTGCGTGTGCGTGCATGTGTGCGTATGTGTGTGCCAGTGTGTGTGTGTGTGGTCTAGTCCACAGGGTCTTGTGATGCGTCTAGTGCAGTAGTTAGAGGGAAGGTTGCATGCCTACTTCCCACCTGCTTGCTAACCTCTCGCTTTCAGATACTGCCGCTGGCTAGCCCTTGTGGTGAACGGAGAAGCAGCCTCTGGTGTAAGCCTTCTCCTGCCAGTACACAGCCTCTCCATCACCAAGACCCCTGCCAGGCCTCCACGTGGCCACGCACGGTAAGGGGCCCCGCGGCCCCAGGCGAACGTGGCAGGGGATCTCAGAGCTGCAGTGGTCCCCAGAGGTGTGATGTGCAGGCCCACAGTGTGGACACGCCTGGCATCAGCCAGCCACTGCCCCGCTGCCTTGTGGGTTAGTCTGGGAGCACAGGCTAGGGGAGCACACCCTGAGAGAAAAGCAACGTGGTGGCAGCACGCGCAGGTGGATGGCTCGTGTGACCATTGGAGGACAAGAGTCTGCATCTTTAGCAAGGGTGTGTACTAGCACCTGTGCTCTTTAATATCTTCCTCCTATGTGTCATCCAGCTTCTTCAAAAGGAGCTTGAGGATAGCAGTGAGGTGGCAGTGGACTTCTGACTGGACGGGAACCTCTTTAATATCACGAGGCTACAAGCAACTACCAAACAGTCTATGGAGAGGGTCCTCGAGCTGCAGTACGCAGATGTGCTCTGGTGGTGCACTCTCCACATGACCTGCAGACCATCCTTGATGTGGCTGTCAGGGCCTGCAGCAGGATGGGTCTGTCTGTCAACACCACCAAGACAGAAGTGGTCTGCCAATGGAGCTCCAGTACCCCACACACCCTGCCTGTCTTCACCATTGACAACAAGCCACTAGCTATAACCCCATCCTTCAAATACCTGGGCAGTATCCTTTCTGAGAACTGCAACATCAAATGCGAAATTCATAACCGGGTCAAGCAGACGTCGGCTGCCTTTGGTAGACAGCGGTGAACAACAACCTCCACCTGCACACCAAGGTTGCTGTCTACAATGCTGTGTGCCTCACCACCCTCCTCTACAGCTGTGAAGCATGGACCACATACAGCCTACACATACATCACATCAAGTCCCTGGAGCGCTTCCATATTGGATGCCTACAGCGCATCCTGGGCCTCACCTGGCGTGATATTGTGCCACATACTGACATACTGGCGAAGACAAACTGCCGGAGTATCGAGGCTACAATCACCCGGCACCAACTGCGCTGGCTTGGACATGTGATCCGGATGCCTCAAGGCCGACTGCCCCGCAGAGTACTGTATGGCCAGTTACACCATGGCGGGCGCTTGGCAGGAGGGCTGAAGAAGTGGTAAAAGGACCAGCTGAAGACTTCACTGAAGAAGTGCAAGATCAGGCCTGAGGACCTTGAGGCTGCTGCTGCTGACCGTGACTCCTGGTGGCAGCGCTGCCACAAAGGAACTCACAGGCTAGAGGAGGACAGGACTGCCAGAAGACAACAACAGAGACTCAGGAGGAACACACCCATGACTGCCAGTATCACTACCACCACTACAACATACACATGCCCTACCTGCAATAGAACATGTGACTCCAGGATAGGACTCTTTAGCCACGTAAGAACGCTGTGTGTGAGGTCGCGCGCGTGTGTGTGTGCATGTGTGCGTGCATGTGTGTGTGCGTGCATGTGTGTAATTCTTTTTCTCCTTCTCCTTCTCTCTCATTTCTCAAGAAATCCATCGCTGTACGCGTCTCAATGTCCATGGGTAAAATGATAAGTGATGTGCCCTACTGCCCTTACACTGCAGCACAACAATGAGTTACACCAATTAAGTAGGATATGTTAGAGAAGAAAGCGAAAAAATACTGCATTGCGGTTGTATGCCTCCACCAACAGCCATTTTCAACTGTGTCTGTCCAGACTAATATTGTATATGTATAGTGACTGAAGACATTGAAGGAATTTAATGAACTTTTGTGAGGTCACAGTGACGTTGAACTTTGACTGCCTACTTCTAATCCATTCATCCTTGAGTCCATGAAATTCCCTCAAAGCATTCCTGAGACATCGCATTCACAATAATGGGACAGACATAGGGTCACAGACTAGTGTGAGTGACCTTGACCTTTAACCACCAGTTCATCCTTGAGTCCAAGTGGACGTTTGTGCCAAATGTCATGAAATTCCCTCATGGCGTTCCTGAGACATCGTGTTCACATGGTTGGGACGGACAGACGGATGGACGGATGGACTTACGGAAGAATGGACAGACACAATTACTCCGGCCACAGCTGTCGCCGGTGGAGGCATATATATTTTTTTGATCAGAGACATTATTGTAACCCAGATCTTCATGGGGATAAGTGGTGAGGGTTACCATAGCATTTTCAGTTACCATTCACCTGCAAAGATAATTGTTCGTTCCTCTTCAGTATGTTTCGCTCTCTCTGTCTGTCTGACACTCTGAGGCCCGTTCCATTGTTCCCCGCTTTAGTCTCATCATTATGCCTCCGCTGGCGACAGCCTAGACTAGAGGCATTGTGTTATCTGATGATTGTCTGTCTTTCCATCCGCCTTTCTGTGCGTACGTACATCCATACAGTACGTCCATCTGTCCATCCATCGCAACCTTTTGAATGCGCTCTCAGGAACGCATTTCTTTTTAAATTATTTAAAATAGCAGGAAACGTTTAAAAAAAGAGACAAAAACTTGTCAGTGGCCCAATTTGGGTCACCCAAACATGGGTCCCGACCCAGTGTTTTGGAAACTCTGCTCTAGCAGTCTACTAAACTGTCACCATGCTGTTAGGAGACGCTGTAGAAGCATTCCTTTGTAAACGTGAGAAATTGCAGATGGGTTTGGCCACACACTACAGCTGTGAGCATGCATAAGCAGGATGTTCGCCAAGTAGCCTTCTATGGTCCCCAATGTATTGGGATATTTTTGACACTGTACATTTGCACATACGTGAAACTGTTCCTCTGCATTTACCCATCAGAAGAGACGATGGGTGGGGCCCACTGCTCCAAATTAGGAGCAGTGGTCTATTGCCATTAATACAACGCAATACAAGGGAAGGGATACTTCAACACTGGGGCCGGGGAGGGCGAACCGGGAACCTGTTGTTTCCCAGGCGGCCTCTCTAGCCATTCAGGTATGGCTACCTCCTTTTAGGAGATTGTTTTTGTGCCTGAAAAAAGCATTTCTCCTGCCAAGACTTTTGCACACCTCCAAGGCGACAGCTGCGTAAGAGAAGCCCGAGAGACAATCAATGTAGAAGAAAAACTCCTGTATGTCTTCAAATGCAAAAAAGTGAATTTTCAAGCCTTTTATTTGACAGCGGATATAGACAGGAAATAACAGGACAGAGAGATGGGGAAGGACATGCCGCAAAGGGCCTTGGGTCGGATTCGAACACAGGTCGGCTGCGCAAGGACTGAGCCTTAATGGTATGCATGGCATTCCCCCTGGTGAGCCACTAGGGTGCGTGCGAAAAAAATAGTTTTAATGGGAAACATGACATTTCGGTCCAAAGACCTTGATCAGGTTATCTACTATCTACTATCAAGATACTACTACTATTTTGGTTCTACTACCTTTGAACCGAAATATTGTGTTTCCCATTACAACTCTTTTTTACCATTGACGGTGTTTTTCTTGTATACACCATCATACCACATCTCATCACCCCAAGCCCAAGACCTATACTGTGATTATGCATAGAACTGGCTCCAAACATCTGTTGCCTGGCAACCACACAAATTAAATGTGCCCCCCCCCCACCTCCCAGTTAACAGATGTAGTAGCAACCAAAAATAATCAGGTTGTTAAAACGTAATTAATCAACATAGGAGCTCATCCAGTATCTGTTCAGCATCTATTCATGGTCCTGATAAGTGGAGTTGTTGCTAATGAGGAGTCGGCGTGGTGCTGATAACAGCACTGTTGACTGCTGATAGATTTGATCATAATGAACATCAGGAGGATGCTGTCAATTTGACATCTTTGTATTGCATGTGAAATGTAATACTCATCTGTTACACAAGCAGTTCTCAAACATTTTCATGTCAAGGCCACCCAAGTTGATATGCATTTGGCCGCGGAAAGCCATTAGAAAATGATTTGTGGCAGGGACCCCCATAAGAGAAGATTCGTCAAGATCTTTCAACATTTCTTCAAAATAGCCGATCATCAAGCTCACAACCCAATGCATCGCGATGCATTGTGAGCTTGTAGATAGGCTATTTTCGAATAGTACAATAGTACAATACAATTTTAAGTTTAAACTGTTCCTCATTTTGCGTGGGACCCCTGGAACCCCCTCAAGGACCACTGGGGGTCCCCAGATCCCACTTTGAGAACCAGTGAGTTACACAATGTAGGTGAGAGGAAAGGCACATGCTTATCTCTTCTATGACTCTCTTACCATACAGCTTTTAATCATCTTCAGCTGATAGCTGCCTTGAATTAGAAATTACCAGGAAGGATATATATGCAACTAATTCTAATTGGCAATATTCATAGAAGTTATACTTTAGTGTCAGGAGAGGTCGCAGCCATGACGCACGCCTACGATGCTGTCTGGAGTGTTATGGACCAACAGCTTCCATTTGAACAATGGATCTATAGAAGAAACACAAACACTCTTCCATTCCTTTTCCATATAGGGAAGTTGTGTTCTAGTGCAGTGGTTCTCAACCTGTGCACATGATTTTGGGGGGGTCCCAAGATGATTACTGCATCAAAAGTAATCAACAAACTATAGCAAAAAAAAAAACTGGTAAAACATTGGCCAAATTGTGAAATAATAAAAGAAAGAGGCAAAAGATTTGAAAATAGCCAATCTACAAGCTCATCTGCTATTTTCACAACATTCATCTGTGGAACTGAGTCAAACAAAATGCCTCAACTCAATGCCAAGTGCTTATCAGGGTGGGGGTCCCCAGTTCAAATATGATTATTTTGGGGGGTCACGGCCTGAAAAGGTTGAGAACCACTGTTCTAGTGTAGATGTTCCTTGAAAACTGAGATTATGAAACAACCAGTGACGACTGTGATGATAACAATGACGCCAGGAATAATACTCTTGACGACAATGGCTGCTCAGATTAAAAATAAACCAAAGCCAATAACAAATAAAGACATTGTTCCCTTGTTTCTATATGCCTCAAAAGCTCCTCATGTGCTCCCTCTAACACCTTCATGGGAGTTTTACCCAGACCGTAAAAGAAGATTAAACCATACTTTTGCAGTCTGGGCTGATGGCAATTTGTCCCAACATTACATTACATTACGGTCATTTAGCAGACTTTTTTATCCAAAGCGACTTACAATAAGTGCATTCAACATACAGTAGGTAGGCAAGAAAACTACTAATCACCGGAAGTCTTAAGTGCATTCTCTTAGTATACCTAGCGCTAAGGTAAAAGTGCAATATATCAGCTACCTACTTTCTTAAACAGATGAGACAAATAGGAAAATCAAATTAGCAAGAGCTAAAACAAATAAGTGTATCAAAATAAACAAGATCCAATAAAACAAGAGCTTGTACAAATAATTGACAACAAGTAGGCAAGGCTAAGTGGAAGGGTCAGGGTAGTGTTTCCTGAAGAGGTGGGTTTTCAGCCTGCGGCGAAATAACAAAAAAACTATTAACTGTTTACAATGACAAAAGGGTCTCTCCTTGTCTAAATCATGCTTCAAAATCATGGTTACAAGTTCTGAAAATCTTACAGAACTTTTATGAGTATGGGATAATTTATGCCTTGTTTACTGTATCGCATGACAAAACTTGTGTATTTTCAACTGAAGAAGTGTCGCCACAATTGCATCTTTGAAATGCAGCCACAGCAGTGCATCTCTGAGTGTATTAAGACAGCTGCAAGCCAGGCTCTGATCGCTCATTTACATCTGTAGACTTTCACCTCTGCAACAATGGCATCACTCACGGCAACAACAACCATGGCAACAAAATAAAGAAATAAATAGAAAAAAATCGAAGCAACATTTCAAGCTCAAGCGCTTTGGGCTCTCCAAAGACCACCAGACTCTCATGTTGACTCCAATGCAGTTCTTTTGTACAATGACTATTGAAGAATGCCACGTCTGACAAATTATTAAATGAAAATCCAGTGTCAACCAGCAATTATTCACCAGTCCTGTTACATTTCACTGATCACTTACAAGAACAGTAAGTGGTCATTTAATGTGCAAAGCAGTCTCCTTTCCTGTTCGTGCACGGGCTACCATAGAAAGAGCATAATATTGCTTTCGGGCAGAAACCTCCATATTTCACCCCACCCCCCTATAAATGAATGCCCTTCTTTGTCATACAAGGTAGTAAAAATTGCCGATCTACAAGCTCACAACATGTCGCATCGCAATGTGCTTGAATTTTGAGGTCTGTCTGTGGGTTTTATAAATCATTTCTTTATCCAATGAAAAGTTTTAACAAGAGCTTGTGACTACATTGAACAACTACATTGGATTTAATGGAACGGTTTCTTTTTTTTTCATCTTCTGAAAAGCAACAGTTTTTCGACATACAAGGTTTCCACCGACAGCGACGTTAAGATGAAGAGATATTCAACGGTTTTGTTCTTCAGCTGACCTTGTCACAGATGTACAGTGCATTACCATACCCTTGAGCAATGGCAGGGGCAGCAAGTTATCGTGCAATGGTTATAGCAAATGTGAATAAAAGTAACTGCTTTGTATTGCATATAACTGCTGGTCTAAACTGGAATACTGGATGAACATTGGACCAAAGAAATCAACCATAGTCCCATGTAAGCCAACACTTTGAATCCCCCATGGCATTTCAGGCTTAACAGTCGATCAATGATGGCTACTGTGTACTGGCTGAAATACTCTAGAGAATTGCTCTTTGAGGTAGAAATGTCAGGATAAACTATCTTCTTCCCACCTATGAATAATAGAGATAGATTTTTTTCCATTCAGGCATGAGTGCACAATGTTGGCTGATAATGCTTTGTGGAGAGAATGCAGTATAGCTTCTGTTTCTTTGTGGACAAAGCAGGGGATTGTGGGTAGCCCTGAGGGGGTTGATGGCTTGACAAATATTTGAGGTGTGACCTGGCTGTGTTTACTTCAACCAAAGCATTGGTTCAGGGCCTGTTGCTATCATCACGACATACATCGGCGGGAAATTGCCATAATACAGTATCAGAATCAGCTGAGATAGATTTTCCTTTTGAACTGAAAATGTCAAATGATTATAAACTGAGACATTTTAGATCTGAGGCTTGTACATTTAAATTCATGGATAAATGATGATGTTTGTATAGCACATTCATATATATTTATAATTTGTTCCAAACAGGTACATGCTAAATGACCCATTGGTTTTTAAACTGGGTGGAATCAATAGGATGGATTAACTTCACATCAGGAGATCCCCAACCAGGAAGAAGGTACTTCCTTATAGCCAAGAGAAAAAGAGAGAGAGAAATAAAAGGTTGATATGTTTATATAACGTTATCGGCTTCCCTGGTGTTGCTGGGGTTATTGTGCTGACAATACGTCAAGAAGAGACGAGTCGATCAGCGTGTTCAGGTTTCAGTACCCAGCTGGGATTTTGCATGGGTCAATTACTCACTCTCCCTCCCTCTCCCATCCCTCCCAATCTCTCTGTGTCTCTGTCTCTCTAGCTTTCTCTCTCTTTCTCTCGCTGATCATGTTCTGGTCTCATGTCACACACAACAGAAACCGCCTAACAATACTGATTTGCGCTCACGTCAGGGATCTCCATAATAGTATGGGCATTATCTGTGTGTGTGTGTGTGTGTGTGTGTGTGTGTGTGTGTGTGTGTGTGTGTGTGTGTGTGTGTGTGTGTGTGTGTGTGTGTGTGCGTGCGTGCGTGCGTGCGTGCGTGCGTGCGTGCGTGCGTGCGTGCGTGCGTGCGTGCGTGCGTGCGTGCGTGCGTGCGTGCGTGCGTGCGTGCGTGTGTCTGTGTGGTATAGACTAGATAAAACTGTTTTCCCAGGGCTCTCTTGGAAAACAGATTTTCAATCTCAATGGGAGTTTTACCTCTGGTTAAATAAAGGTCAAATATACATAGATTGTTTTAAATATATATCTTTCAGAGGACAAGTAACTTCACATTTTTATACAATACATATTTGTGTAATCTCAAATTTCAGTTTATCAAATTCACATACTCAGTCAGTACAAATGACAAGAAACCACATCTACTACGGAAAATGTATACACTGTAAGGATGGGAATTGAGAGAACTACTAACATGTACTGTATCTGGCCAGCAAAAGACCAATCCACTTCCAAATATGAAATTTATATTTATATATTTAAGAATCAAGTAACACTTCAAGTTAAAATATAGCTACCAGAAAATAAAACCCATATAGGGTCAGTGAATGAACAGTGTAGGGTGGGTGATGGCTTACTTAAGAAGTCACACCTGGCCTGACTAATTGGTCAAACAAATTGGACTCAGAGCTAGGTGTGACCACACACCTATGGTGAGTCGACAGGTGTTACATCCAGAACTGTTGAAAGAGAGAGTTCATCTTCATCTTCATCAACAGCCATTATGAGGATTCAATGTTTGGAACGATACCCAGTAGTGTTTGGAACTATTGGTTACTTCTACCTTCTTCTTGCTCTTGTTGTTATCTCTAAGCACAGCCGAAACAAATCCCAAATCAGCTGTAAGTTGGTTTTGGGAATCAAAATTGAATATGATTTGAATATTCTTAATTTACAAAGTAAGTCTATGGAAGTGTTGTCACTCTTTCAATAGCTCGCACACCTAGCTCTGCGTTCAATTCGTTTGACTCAGGCTAGGTGTGACTGCTTAAATCAATCATCACCCACCCTACAAAATGATACAGAATGTATACATTTGTAGACCATCAGATCACAGTATAAAAATCTATTCAGTGAGGATTCATAATAATTAAATAATGAGGATTCATAATAGCCTTCAATCATTCAATCTTTTGGTAATGTGTCGAGCTTCAGTGCATCTCTCTGTATTATTGGATTTGTACAATACCACATGAACTCTAGCGTCCCTATTCTGTGCATGTGATAATAGGCAAACATTCAGCAAAAATAGCTCATCTACAAACTTACAACGTATCACATTGTGAGTTGCGACGCGTTGTGATTTTGTAGATCGTCTGTTTTCGGCGAAAGTATATAAAAAAGAGGGGACTGAGTATAGATCCCTGGGGGACCCCTGTCAACTGAAGTATATATAGTTTAAGTGTTTAAAGTGAATAAGTGATGCTAGCTCGCTAATCAAATAGCACAAGTATTAAAGTTTTAAAAAGGTATACCTTGTGTATTTACAGTACGTTTGTGGTGCAGCTATCATGTCTCTATCTCAAAAATGTGTACTGCCACAGCCTGTTCTGCTTTGAAGGTCGTATAGAGGCATTTAATAACACAAGACGTCTCTCAGGGAACTGAACACAACTGAAATGTTGTTTCCCACAGAAAAACAAATAGAATTTGATCCACTCTATCAAGAAACTACTTTCAAGCAAGTGCTTACAGTAGGGCAGAAAAACTGAGTGTTATTTTAACTCTCAAGAGTGTAACCTGGACCCTTACTAATTATTACTTAAACCCTGAGGGTACATGGACCCTTAGGATTTTGTCTGTACCAGTGAAAATCAGTACAGTTTGTTTTGCTTAGAAAAGAAACACAGTAAAGTCACTAAACACCAGTGACTGGTGTGCACTGTGCCCTCCAGGTGAGGCCTCAGGGGTTCCGTTTTCAGAGGTCCACAGTGGGGATGGTGCTGACCTTGTTGTTCCTGCTGATGCGGCGCTCCGGCCGAGGCCGGGTCTGCTTTGTCTGGATCAGTTCCTCTGGTGTGTTCCCCAGCGGCGGCAGCAGCCTCTTCTTACTGTTCCTGGTCTCGGGGAGCCACTGGGGCGGAAGTTCAAACGGACCGAACCCGAACTGTGTGACGTCCTCAGCCTCCGTCGGCGTAGCTGGGGCAACTTGTGATGAGGAGGTATAAGCACAGGCGTGGGCCGGAGAGATCCTGGGCGCCGTGGGTGGAGGGGGAACGCCCTCCTTGGTCATTACCAGCATGTCCCCCGCCCCCTGCTCAGGGTCCTTCTTCGGGATCCCGTCGGCTCGGAGACTGCCTAGTCGGGACTCGCCCTGGTTGTCCTCCGTGGATTGAGCGGATGCTCCTGAACGCAGAGACGGGACCCCGTCCTCCTCCTCTTCAGAGGGCCTGAAGATCTGCTGCTGGCCAATGTTGAACATTTCTAGGAGCTGACTTCCAGAGCGGCCCGCCATCTCCAGGCCGCCTGACCCCCCCACCCCACCCTCTCCCCCCAGGGACGCCAAGCCCCCCGTGCTGACCACATTGCGGCGGCTGTAGCGTCTGTGGACCCTGGCCAGCAGGTCCATCAGGCTGCGGCGCGCCGAGCGGTTGACGGTCAGAAACAGTAGCGGGTTGGTGAGCAGCGACATCTTGGGCAGCCAGACGGCTGTGAGGTACAGGGACAGAGGCAGCTCCTCGCCCTCCACCAGAACGGTGCGGTAGACCACCAGGGCCCCGTAGGGGGCACTGCAGGCAGAGAAGGCTAGCACCATGGCCAGCAGTGTGACATGAAGCTCGGCCTCCCTCTGCGACACATAGGGGATGGAGATGCTGCTCTGTGGCGTCCTCAGCGCGGCAATGATGACCTTCTTCTTCTGGCTGGCACTGAGCGCTCGGCGAATCAGTACCATGAAGACGAAGACCAGGGCGAGAGGAAGGATCACCGTTGTGACGTTGTAGACCAGCACGTACACCAGGTGGCCGAGGGATTGGGCGTGGGCGTCCGAGCAGGACGAGGTGACATACACGTCGGTGACATTGGTCACGGCGAACACAGGTACACTGACCACCACCGCATGGACCCAAATGTAGATGACCAGGTCTCGGGATCTTGCATCCGAGATCTTCCTCTCTAGCGGGTACAGCACAGAGTAGTATCTAGATACAAGCGAGGGAAAAAAACAAAGCATTATTACAGAGTGATGACCAGCAGAGGCATGGACATAACTAGAAAAGTGTGCTCCTCTGAGTCTGGGTTGCTAGTCTAAGGAAGCTGCGGGGGAAATGGGGTTTGTATGATTGTGGAACCCCCTATGGACAGAAGTTAAATTGTTCAATTCTACATTGTGACCTGGTCATCTAAATTGTTTATTAGAAGGATTTGTTGAATATAATAATTTTAGTCAATCAAGGCATGGAGTGGCCCTATCTACGGGGGCGGGCTCCGGAGCCCCCTGCCTTTCACCAGGCAGGATCTGATCTGAGGCTTCAGATCGATTCTCCTTCGATGGGGCCCGCGCCAAAGTGTTAATTCATCTAGTCTCTTTAATGCTTACCAAATAACATTTTTGTAATAAACACCATTGCATTAATTCTGTGTGGTGAAGTCTCTCTTAAGTTGAATTTGTTCTATCCTAGTTATAGCTATGCTTAGATATCATGTAGTAGACTTCTAGTAGACTATGATATCAAGCATTGATCTTTCTGACACACCCATGAGTACCCATAATAATATTGATTGAATAATTTATTAGTCAGAAATGAAAACAGCATGTGGTACAGTGTGTGTGTATGTGTGTGTGTGTGTGTGTGTGTGTGTGTGTGTGTGTGTGTGTGTGTGTGTGTGTGTGTGTGTGTGTGTGTGTGTGTGTGTGTGTGTGTGTGTGCCTCAGCGTTCAAATAACCTTATAATTTATGTGAATAATAATAGACAAATTGAATATTGATTATGAGTTATGTGATGAAAACTAGATGCCCACAGCAGTATCACAACATCAAGGTAGCTATTCACTAGTGGATTGTATACTTTAGTATTGACCTTTTCCTATCCACAAGTTTCCTAGGGCGTTGTGGGCATCACTTCCTGTCGATTTGATCAGGTATCAGCATATCAAATCGACAGGAAGTGATGCCCACAACGCCCTAGGAAACTTGAGGATATAATTATTTGTATTGAGTGAGTAAGTACAGGTTACAACAAAGGCATGTTTGACAAATCAAACCATAAGCGTTTCTTCAAACAAACATTTCAAGGGGCAAAAAAACTTATGGCTCTCAGATACGGTTCTCAGAGCCTAATTTGGGTCCTGCTCAGGAGAGTAGCCTACTAACCCTGAGTTCTAGGAACCCTGAACTCAGAAATAACAAAATGATTGCGTGCGTGCGTGCGTGCGTGCGTGCGTGCGTGCGTGCGTGCGTGCGTGCGTGCGTGCGTGCGTGCGTGCGTGCGTGCGTGCGTGCGTGCGTGCGTGCGTGCGTGCGTGCGTGCGTGCGTGCGTGCGTGCGTGCGTGCGTGCGTGCGTATGTGACTCTCCCAGAGGGTTCTGTGTGCTTTTGACTGCAGCTCTGAACACAAGTCTTGGAACATGTCTTCCCAGCATGGGTATACACATGCTCCATTGATCTCCTCCCATCTCACCTCCATGGGGGGTAGATGAATGTAGCAAAAAAAGACTTTCTCTGTTTTTTGTACAAAAACTGGTTCGAAGAGCAGAGCTCTTGTTTGTTGCTGGTCCTACTGTGTAGCATCGATTTTTTTTGTACTTCTGAGTCTCAGGTTTTACTAAATGAATTGCTCCAGCTGACTTGGCCGGGCAATATTGATTCATTAATTGGGGAATTGATGCAAAACATCCACTTCTTTTAAGAGGTGCTTCCAAGTAGAGCAAACTAATTAATGGGCAGTGGTAAAAGTACAATTTTTTTTTACTTAAATAAAAGTATCAATACCACAATGTAAAAATACTCTGTTACAAGTAAAAGTTCAATATCAAAAATGTACTTTCAAAAGTATTGGCATCAAAATATACCAAAAGTACTCATTATGCAGACATTTTCCATTTCAAGTTTTCAAATTGTATAAAAATAATTTGAAAATAGTAGATCTACAAGCACACAACGTGTTGCATCGTGACGTGTTGTGAGCTTGTAGATTGGCTATTCAAATAGCAAAAGTTTAAATAGGGCTGTAGTGGTTAATGTATGTTTTGTAATAATTATCAAAATCTACAAAGTAACTAGTAACTAAAGTTTTCAAATAATTGTAGTGGAGTAAAAGTACAATATTTGTCTCTGAAGTAGTGGAGTAGAAGTAAAAGTATAGAAAATTAAAAACATAAGGAAATTGGAGCTTTCATTTTTCTCTGTAGCTAAAGAGGATGAACTGACCTGTCGAGAGCGATAGCGGCAAAGCTGAGCACGGTGACGGAGCAGAAGAGCTTGTGAAGGAACTTGATGGCCTTGCAGAGGAACAGCGTGTGCAGCCACCAGCAGCAGCGTGGACTGGCACCTAATGCCACATCAAAGGGCACGCACGCCAGGCTGGCACAGAGTCCAGAGCATGCCAGGTTCTTGATGAAGCGGCTGGTCACCGATTTAAACACGTTGGTGCAACAGGTGCACCACAGCACCGTAGCATTGCCTATAAAAGAGAGAGACACCAAGAGTTTTGGCAAATTCTCCATTGATTTCATTTCAGAGCAGTTAAACAGTAAAGTCCTGAGTGTTCATTTTTTGACTCTGAGAGTGTACAAAACAAATGTAACCAAATGGACCTGTTTATGAGGATTTGAATGTGTATGTCTGGTGCAACTTTACAAAGAAATATTATCATTGTAAATTAGCAGAGCAAGTGTGAGTACAGAATGGTATGTATATCGAAATCACTTAAAGGGATACTTCACTTTCACATAAAATAAACATTTAAAAAATATATTAAAAATAAATGAAAAAAGTAATGGAAAAATCACGGCCCCTCACGCATTAGAGTGTCCTACTAATGTGTGAGGGGGCCTTTATTTTGACATAACTTCTTTAATTTTTTTTAAATATTTTTTTTTAATGTTTATTTTATGTGAAAGTGAAGTATCCCTTTAAGCCCTATATACTGTACTTGGTTGTACCATACATGCATACATGCATCATATCTTATATTAAACAAGACCAGGAGACCTGGTTCTGCCAGACCCAGAATGAAGTCCTAGTATGTAACACACCTACAAACCACTTTATAACTGAAGTTCATGATGTCATGAATAGTTCGTGACGAAAGAAGACGTCACAAACTTTTTTTTGGCTGGGGCCGGAGGACAAATGGCCCCTGCCCATGTATGGACGAAACAGGTACAAAGCCTCATGTAAGCCCGACCCCTTGGGTCTGGCAAAGATACAACCACGTCGTCACGCTCATGTCACTATGACACAGCCATAACCATATATGGGCACAAAGGGGGGCATGCCCATATGGGCATAATACTGATGACATCAACAATCTCCATACAGTATATGGTCATAAAAGGGGCAAGGACTGACAGATACAGAGATCCGGTTGTCTAGAGCCACAGATCCAACCACTATGCCCATATATGGGCATGTGCATAGTACTTTACGGTAGTTAAATATATTTGATAACCATACATCCGCAATTTCGAAATGTATGTATCCATAAAGCAGAAACAGAAGAAAACATCCAACAAACGCCCCTGTGATGGATCGTACCAACTCGTTCTTACTCCTAAACATTGAGTTCTTTGTATTGTATATGTCACCTTGTCTAAGCTAACATTCAAGTCTGTCTTCTGTTTATTCTCTCCTTGTTCTTTTCACTCTCTCTCTCTCTCTTGCCCTCCACTCTCTAGTTTGAAAATAGACAACTAAACTGTCTCTGTACCTTTGATCAGAGTCGTGTATACAGTATGTGGTATTTATTTAAATTATTTTGTTTATTATTCTGGTGTCAGCATGTTGGCACTGGAAACATTGTGTTCTTTACAATGTGTCTGAATAATCCCGTAAGGGATGGTCTGTGTTGAGGCAGCCAGATACGAAAATAAAATTATTCCTTCATGATTCATTCATGCATATATGGGACCGACGACTTCAAACTCGGCGCACAGCGGCAAGGACTCGAGGGAGTGTGTTGTAAGCTTGTAGATCAGGGATTTTCACTATTTTTTAAATTACATTACATTTTGAAAAGCACATGCTCAAAATTGGGACTCCAGGGTGAAAGAGATAAAAAGTCAAAAGAAACAGATCATTTTAGGTGAAATCCTCCATCCAACATCATCATTGATTTCCCCTGAGGCTTCTAATCATGATCTGACAGATAAACTTGCAGGGCATGTACATGTATCACATACATGTTATACATGTACACAGATTTTATTGATATATTATGTTTTTATTTATATTTTACATGTACCTCACGTACATATCTGTTATTTCAACTGCTGCAATTTTAACTGCCTCATCGCACTGCTATTTTAAAAGATGCACCTTATGTATATATGTCACACTGCCCTTATTGATATCTGAGTCTGATCTGTTTTTCAGTTTCTTACTTTCTCTATCTCTTTCCACCTTTCTGCAAATGCAGCATCACAAAGAATATCACCCGAGAAAACTATCCTCATGAACTGGAAATCAAAGGGAAACATAAATATCGCTCACTGGAAAAAACGTAATAATAGACTACATTTCCCTGGACACTAACAAAATAGGCACACATCTGGTCTGGCTTCATCAAGTATCTTCAATTGTAAGTTCATAACCCAGTGATTCTCCTTGCCTGGTCATCATCCATAAGCCTTACTCCAGTTAAACCTATCCACAGGTTTCCTAGGGCGTTGTGGGCATCACTTCCTGTCGATTTGGTCAGGTATGGGTGCATCCACAGAGTCCACACATAAGATGCAAGTTGACGCTAGTTGTCGCAAGCCCTTGTTCCGGTTCCGGCCATTTCTGGCCGTTACTCAAGGAAGAGCGGAACTCGGATATGAGCTTCAGACACGCATCGGGATAGTCTTTCCGGTTTGTCCCATAACATGGGAGTGGATGGGACTTCCGATGACTTGCATCTTATGTGTGGATGCACCCTATCAGGGTGCATCCACACAAATCGACAGGAAGTGATGCCCACAACGCCCTAGGAAACTTGTGGATATAATTGCTCACACACACACACACACACACACACACACACACACACACACACACAGTTGTCATTTTTTGTTTTGTTTTGTTTTGTTTTTCCTTTCATGCGTTTTTTTTTCCTGTTGTGAATGTATCATTCCATGTATATATCTGTGAGATTTTGGAAATCTTCTTATCTAATTATTATTATTATTTTGTCATTAATGTCACCTGTGTTCTGTTATGTCTTTTCACCCAAAAAACAACAACAACAAAATAATTTCACCCGCTATATACACCAGTAAACCTGTGATGTGACAATAAAGTTTACATAGGGTACATGTCATGGAATCTAAATGATCCTGTAGAATTGTAAATCCATGACATGGATATACAATTATACTGGATCATTTGAAGGGCTTTGTCAGGCCTTTGATTAATCTCACTTATGTACACACCAAATCAGCACAACTGATTTAGTATTTCTATTTTTGAATATAATAACCACTTTCATCAACGACCTTCCATACAGACACACATCACGTTGATTCAAACCATTGTGCACTGCTTACAGTTGAATAGAGCATTCAGGCCTCTCAATCAGACGCAGCATGTGAGGCCACACAGCAATCAAACAGGCTAATATTTCACACAGGTTAAGCTAGCATTATACCGTTAAGTCATGAAAGAATAGGCCAATAGGCAGCATGGCCTATATGTTACGTCATGAACCAAGGAATTCAGGGGAAAATAAGATTTTAAGTCTTTGCTATACGGTTCGAGACTTATAGGCCAAAATGTCAAGTGGGCTGGTATACAAATACCATCCTTGGCCTACTGGCAGGATGCACAAGAAATTTGGCACTGATCGGTCAAGTAAGATTAGCCTGCTGTCTTCTATAGTCACTGCCTGTTTTGTCTGTAAAAATCACTTGTCTCAGACCGCCTTTATGGTTCAAATTCTAACCTGGGAGTTGAGGAGCACCTTGCCACCTTTTATCACCTACAAAATGTCAGTCCAGCGATAAACAACAACACGATAACACCCGAAAGTCTTTGACCTTATGCTGATTCAGGTACCATACAAAAAGAATGATGAACTTGTCATATCACAAATGGAGCCATGTGTTATCTACCTCACTGGGTGCTTTTAAAAAAGGACAAAAAAGAAAAGAAAATTATGCATCCAAGTGTTTCAACACCACATTTTGTTACATGTGTGAAACAACACATTCAACACCTTCTTATTAGCAGCTGTAGAAGAACACTTTCTCACATAGCTTCACAGTGCTGTAGTGTACTTCACTCTGATTCTTACTACATTTTTACATTCTTACTACAGATTTTTTCTTTAAATACCTTTTCCATTCTGTAGCTACTGCATAATAATAATACATACAATGTATATAGTACTCAAAGTCGCTTTACAAAACCAAACACAAAGTGAAGTATGCTACCAAGCATTGCAAGCGCTGCAAGGGTAGGCATGTGACAAATAAAACTGTGAACCTTTTTAAGCTTTTCAAAAAACATTACTTGCATTGCAGCTGAGCCACAGCTTTTTTAGTAACCAAAAAGAGTGAACACTTGAACACTCGAATGGCACTAATAATAAAACAAGACCAGGAGACCTGGTTCTGCCAGACCCAGAATTAAGTTCTAGTATGATGAGCTTTACTGTGCAGTGGCAGTGGCTCAGGGGTAGAGTGGCCGGGTAGAGTGAACCGGTTCGATCCCGGGGTGGGGCGCTCCCCTAGAGTTAGTGTCGAAGTGTCCTTGAGCAAGACGCTGAACCCCTAATTGCTCCCGATGAGCAGGTTGGTGCCTTGCATGGTTTCCTCTGTCATCGGTGTATGAATGTGTGTGTGAATGGGTTAATGGCACAATCAATGTAAAGCGCTTTGGATAAAAGCGCTATATAAATTGCACCATTTACCATTTACTTAATTACATACTTGTGACATAATAATGATGTCATGAATAGTTTCGAAAGGGGACGAAAGGGGGACAGATTTTTTTTGGCTGGGGCCGGAGGACAAAGTGACAGACTTTTTTTTGGCTAGGGCCGGAGGACAAAGTGACCATGCCCATGTATGGACGAAACAGGTACAAAGCCTCATGTAAGCCCGACCCCTTGGGTCTGGCAATGACAATCCATTTGAATTCCCTCTTACATAAGTCCAATTCTGAATGGATAAAAATGGCACGACATCTCTGGTGAAGGGCAATTTCATACCGATCAACACAAATACTCCTTTCAAGTATCTCAAAAGTGTCTGGATGGATCATTGATGGGTGGATGACTTTATTTTGTCATTGAACACAAGTGTACAATGACATTTTCTTGATGGCATCAATCCAATGCAAAAGGAGCCATTATTCTTGCATTAACAATGATAATAGAAAAGGTTTTAACACTTGCTTGAAATTAGCAACCCTGCCTACCTATGATGTCAGTTTCTGAACTGTCCACAATCCTCCTCTGAGACATAGACACTGTCAGACAGAGTAGACACAAATTGGTCCTTGCCAATTATATGAAGATAGGTTGAAAATAGGTGAAGTGCTCCTTTAAGGCCCTCACCCTCTTTA
The DNA here is from genome assembly GCF_963280865.1 of Gymnoscopelus braueri. Taxonomy (NCBI): domain Eukaryota; kingdom Metazoa; phylum Chordata; class Actinopteri; order Myctophiformes; family Myctophidae; genus Gymnoscopelus; species Gymnoscopelus braueri. Next base: position 17,767,110 of record NC_137616.1, read on the forward strand.
TTCCTTGGTCTACTATCTCATAGACAGACTCATACAGCTCAACCATTGGCCAGCTCATAATATATTATTAACAACAACTGATTTTAATTTGCTCAGATTGGAGATGGGAGCAGATTATTAGTCAGCTAAAGGCAGGTGGGCAGTGCTGGGCACTTTGGGCAGCAAATGCACCTATCTGGGAGACATAGGGGCAGAGGCTTCAGTAATTGCATTAGTGTATTGTGTTTACTTGAGGGAAACTGATAAATAGGCTACTACGACCAGCTGTAGGCTATATACCTTGATTAAACAGGCTATAGCCTTCTTCTCATTTGTTTTCTCACCAAGTTATTGTCTGGCATATATAGGCTTAATTATCACATGCATTTCTGTTTATGACAGGGCCATGGCCAAGTCAAACTGTGAATCAAATAAATACTTGATTCAGAAGTGAGTTGACATTTTCGCCAGAAATGCATTATCCATGTCCCGAAGAGGAATTAGGCTACTGAATATATCAATATGTGGTGCCTGCAGTGCCAGGTGAGTGCCACCTCTTCTCCCAAGATTGTATCGTATTTAGTGGGACAACTCTCAAGACAGCAAATATCCCAAATCGGGTGCACCATCACATCATCCATCAATCAAGTGAAATGCGACCCCCCGGGGACATGTGGGGCTGGGCCTGGGTGTGATGTGAGTGCATGTGTAGGAGGATGTGCAGTCTAGTCTCTCACCAATGAGCGATCCTATGAGGATGAAAACTTGTATGGTGGTGGTGAAGTCCCTGTAGGCTTGGTCTTCGATGAGTCGCTGTTGGTGAATGTGATCCAATCGAGTCACCTCGTTGGATGGCCCGCTGTCCCACTGCGTTGGGCTGGAAGAGTTGAGGAGGAGGAGGTTGGCCGGCGTGACATTCGCTGCACCTCCATCCCCGACCGTCGGAGGCCAGCTCCCAATATCCATGTTCGTTCACGAGACTGTTATGTGTTAGCCTACATGTTTTAGAAACATGGAGTGATTATTTAAGAGCCCACACTGCAACGGCACACACACACATCCCCCAACCCAACTGACTGCGCTCGGGAGCGCGCTGCCCAAGGAGGTGACGCTAGATGCCTTCCTCCCAAAAACATAATAACTCATGTCAACACATGTCAGGTGGTCTATCTGAGATACGAAGAAACGAACGAATACTCACAACAGTGGGTGGTTAAAAATCATATAAAATATATATAAAAATAGGTTAAAAAAAAAAAAACTAATACCACAATTTAAGCTTGGTGTCTAACCATTAGTAGTATTTCCATCTGCGGATTTTCTTTGACAGGCTATAGATGCTCAGGTCAGGGCAGCATCCGTGCGCAGCGGGTGTATCACACACAGAGCATGCGATCGGACGGTGGACGATGTTGAGGACCGATTATGCTGTCCGCGAGTCTCGCAGTAAACGGATTATAGCCTATATTGTCGCTCAGCGTCGAATAAATCGCTGTGTCCACTGTCCAGGCTCCAGACGAGCTGACAAACCGCTGCTGCCCATCGCGCTGTCCATTTTATTGGTGGACTGATGGACTCGCTGGTGTTGGTAGGCTATTATTTCAATGCATGATGAGGTGAGAGACTGGAGAGACGGCTCCTCCTCTTATTAACGACCAAGAAATGCTTCAGAACCTTATGAATGACACCGGCTGAATGAATTTTAAATTAAATAATAGCCTACCAAAAAAAGAGAAGAGGACAGAGGAGTCATTAAGTGTCAATTCCACCATGTAAGTCATCTTTGTAATTTTGGAGGCAAAACTTGCAACTGAAGTGTGTTATTTCTCGCAGACCTTTGAGACATTCCTCTTGGGTGAGCTGAATTCTCTCCTGAAAATACCCAAACATGGCAGTACATTCCATGGTCATGCCAAACAATTTAAGTTTAGCTACTGTGAAGACAAGTTGTTGTAGTGGACTGAGAGTAGGCCTAATGAATGCTCATCCAAATTTCAAATGGCCAGTGGAAATATATAGTGATCAATCAATCAATCAATCAATCAATCAATCAATCAATCAATCAATCAATCAATCAATCAATCAATCAATCAATCAATCAATCAATCAATCAATCAATCAACCAATCAATCAGTCAGTCAGTCAGTCAGTCAGTCAGTCAGTCAGTCAGTATCTTGTATCTCCATATTCAACTTTTTATATATTTTTCGTTAATGAATGCCCTACTTCATTATACAAGTGTCGCACAAAAGTAATGAAAATAGCAGATCGGCTATTTTCTTTATTTACAAAACAAAATATTTTTGGACATACAAGGTTTCCACCCGACAGCATCGAAATGTTGCTTAGTTGCTCCAGTCTATAGTATGCAGCAGTAACCTATGAGACTCTATATGCTTTTCAAAATATCCATGTTACACATATCCTATGTAATTTCCTGTCTGCTTCTCCTTCCTACACCCTTCTGTTTATATTCTGGTTTGGTTCCCTCTTTGAGCAAGCACCTCACAGACAGTGACAGTGAGTGACAGGATACTTGACCTGACAGCATGAGAGCCATCTGTATACTGCAGGCTGTCAAGCACATCTAATGTACAGAGACATGCACCATATCCAACATGGTCAATACAAATCATTTCCTGTGAAATGCTTTGTCTACATCGAAAGAAGCCACAATCATGTTACATAACAGAGTTTTGGGGGGAAATCTTCATGTTGACTCAGAACTCTGGACCAAGCGAGAGCCTGATCTCATGGCTACTAAAATTAATTACCAAAATACCAGCAGAAAAAAATTAGACTGTGTCTCTCTGCAACCTTAACGGAAAACCAAAATTCTACATGTATGTATTTGTCATTATTGACACACTCACATCAGCAATTCAGTCAGTAGTACAAAGCTACAAGCTTTAATTATGTATGGCCTACCCAAGATAGCTGTGAAGGGCTCAGAGCTCATAATATGAGCTCTGAGCCCTTCATATTATATGATCTGATCATATTATGATCAGATCAGAGCTCTGTTCCTGACAGGGGCTACAGCTTATGAATAATGTGTACTTACTGGTCAGGATGAAAATTGCCTTTACCTTCACTTGGCACATATGGCATAGACAACATCAGTAAATCAAGTCAGTAAACATTTTCGACTGAAATAATATATTTAGAAACAGAAATCTGCCACTGGTGGCAGCGCTTCCTAGTGGATGTGACATGAGTCCAGTGTTCATGTCTCGAGGTGAGGAGGCTAATTGGTATAAATGTTTTTTAATAGATGTTCTTTGTTGCCATTGGTACCCTGTAGCACCTCCCAGAGCATAGCCTCTCAAACTGTGTGAAACAAGGGATTTGTAGAATCATCCATTATACTCAGAGATGTGTGTTGTGTTGTGTTGTTATGAGTGCATACACGCCTCACAATGTCTTTGAGACATTTAATTATAATGCACTTATGGCATCATGCTTGAACATGGTTCACATATCCTTTTTCACCTCTCCCTTCAGCAGAAGACCAACTGAAGCCATAACATCTGCTTATTTATACAAAACGTTAATCAGAATCAGAATCAGAATCAGAATCAGTTTTATTGTCACATCACAGGTTTACAAGGTAAAAAAGTGGGTGAAATTCGTTTTTGTACATCGTTCCCATCGCAACGTTAATTTCCATAGAAAGAAGAGGGGGGGGGGGGAGAAGAAGAGGGGTGGGGGGCAAGTGGGAAGGAGATCAAAACAAGAGATACAAACCGTTGAATTCTACTCTAGTAAAAAACTGAGTAATATGGCGATAGCCACTGCAAACATGCTTTATGACAGTCATTCTTGTCTATGCCATGGTGTGGAACAGGACTATGAGCTACAGTCTGATTATAGCTGCCCAATGGAGAGCAGCACATTCTAGCCATGTTATCATCATTGAAAACAATTCCCTCAGCTGTCTACAAGTTTAGACATCAGCTCATTCTAAGTTTACTTGCAGTTATCAAAGCTGTATGATGAACCACAGCTATACAATGTCTTAAACATGTAAGCCCAAATGTAACCGTCCAGAATGAGTAAAAAGTGCAGAACACAACAACTTTGCCTTCACTTCCATTACGTTGCATAAAGTCAAAAACATCAGGATGGCCTTCAGTATTTGTAACTTTTTTGTGTCTTCCTCATTTATTTTCCTTATTACTATGAAACTACAACACCAGTAATACCACCACTGTGTAATTAATCGTCATGGTTAGGTCATATGTTATATCATTACTAATTTATCTGGTGCACAAGTTCAGTGTTCATCTCTCAAGTAGGCCTATACCTACTAAACTGTGTGGGGGAAAATACACAAAATAGACACATTTGTGCAATTGAGTGAAGTAGCCACTAGATGGGAATGTCAACACAAAAGTTAAAGATCAAAATCTTGGAGCATTTGCATAGAATTATAAGAATTAAGCAAACACAGCAACATTTCATACATTTTAGTAAAAAATAACACCAACACAAACAATAATGAGGAGTGAAATGCAGCATAACAACATTAAAATGTAAAAAAATAAAAATATATATATTTTAATCTTATCTGTACCTATCTCCACAGAAAGGTTATGGCCTCTTCAAAGCACCCCAAATTTGGGGATAGTTTTAGGTAAATAACCCAGAGCCAGAGACAAATAGCAAGAAAATGACAGGGGAGCAGGAAGGGACAACGTGGAGAAAGGGATATATGAGGAGGCTTAATAATAAGTAGCTAAAATATAAAAGTGCATAATTGGGTATTGGAAATATGCTATGTTATTTGCAGTGGTGGACAGTAAGTAACTATTTACTTGAGTACTGTACTTAACCACTGTACTTAACCACGGGCCTACTAACTACTTTTGAATACTTGAGTATTTACTTGAGTATATACTTTGTACACCACTGGTAACTGGTAACCAAACAGAATAGTCTCAGTCATAATTCAGTATGTTGATAATCTGTTACCTTGTCTTTCATCCCAGTGTCTACAGTATCAAAACAAAAGTCAGTATTAGTCAGCAAATAAAGGGTATACAGACTAGTACTGGCAAAAGTTTATTTTGATTTTGATTTATCCTTGGAGCCCCCCTTCTTACATCTGACAATAGCCCACCCACCCACGCACACACACACACACACACACACACACACACACACACACACACACACACACACACACACACACACACACACACACACACACACACACACACACACACACACACACACACACACACACACACACACACACACACACACACACAGGCTACCCACTGTCATCTGAGTCATTTGTAAAAGGTTACCAGAATGCCTCCCCCTGGCCAGCCGGGGCGCCTGATGGAGGGGAAAGGAACTGGTTGGAATAACGTGTTCCTTCCATGCGCTACGTCCAACCAGGGAAACTCTCCCCTGTCAGGTGACAAGAAGGTCAGTTGGCTCTCATGCATTGAAGGAGGCATGAGCTCGGCCCTGGCCTCCCTAGGTTGGCAGAGAGAAGGTAGTGCCCAGGATTACATAGACAATTCGCACTGGGTGTAAAAAATGGGGTTACAAAATCGTGGGATAAAAATTAATAAAAAATTTAAAAAAAGAAATGTATTGAAATGTTGACTGAAATTGACTTGCAAACATAGTAATTACTAGGGACTCCGCACGGACCCTAGCGGAGTCCCATCTGTGTACATCTGGACTATGAATTGGCCTTTAGTCAACATGCGTGCCACACTACTTTTCGATGTGTTCTCTGTCCCTACTTGTCTCTACTTGTACCATATTGACATAATTATTCTATTCTTCCCACCACTGCCCAATGCCTTTTCCGATTTAATTACATCTCTGATATCTCCACGCAGTGATGCGAGCATCTCTCGTCTGAAGACTTCGGTAGCTAGCACTGTATCTGCGTTGTTTTGGCTTGGCTCGTCATGTTGGTCGAGCTGGGTGCATTAGGCCTCAGAGTAGATGTAGTTGTGGTATGCTTCTTATTGACTTGCCTACCACGTCTTCTCACTTATCTGATATATAAATGTTTAATGAAACATAAATTAAATAACAGCAAATTCAGCAAGAAAGTGCTTGCTCTCTGTCTCCCCTCAGTCGCCCCACGCATTTTCATACATGCGCACAATGCCAAAACATTGTCATCACATAGACCAGATAGACAGAAGGATGGAGAGAGGTGGGGCACGCCACCTGGCGGAGATTTGCACTCTACTGTGTGCATCTCTCTAGTTGGAGATGTGTACTCTGGTATACAATTGTCTTTCTCTTCCAGCACACACAATCTCTCTCACCCACACAATAATCATGCAGGCATGCCTGCACACACACACACCACACGCATGCATGCACACGCACGCACGCACGCACGCACGCGCGCACACACACACACACACACACACACACACACACACACACACACACACACACACACACACACACACACACACACACACCATCAAACCATGACAACTTTCCCTGACATTTTGCCAATATCATCCCAACAAAACCATACAAAAATTGAACTTTCTATTTCAGCACTGATGGCAAATAACATTGCCGATATTGTATTTCAGAGCACCTAACACAACAGTAGTAGGCCTATCTTGTGATACGTCTGGGCGATCATGTAGCTAGCCAGCCTCCGACCTTCAACATAACAACAGTACATTGGGCAGATGATATGTACAGTATGTGTGCTGTCTGGCAAACACACACTCACTCACACACACACACACACACACACACACACACACACACACACACACACACACACACACACACACACACACACACACACACACACACACACACACACACACACACACACACACACACACACACACACACACACACACACACAGAGAGAGAGAGAGAGAGAGAGAGAGAGAGAGAGAGAGAGAGAGAGAGAGAGAGAGAGAGAGAGATCCAAAAAAGAAAGTAAATTCCTATACACTTATCAAGGTCAACATTTTGGTCACAAAGACATTTCTCAAGACACACACAGAGGCAGAACCACAATTGCCTCTGCTTGCCCTCATCATTAGACCTATGGTTTCTGCTTGGTTCAACAGTGGCGAGAACGGCCGCTAACAAACCTAAGTCCACTGCTTTGAAAACAAATCATATCACCATTCCAATTCGTTCTGCAGTGCAGTTACTGTACATTTTTCATTTCCTAATTGTTTCTACACAGTTTTAGCCCTTACATTAAATGTAGATATCACAAGACATATTGAATACAGGAAACGTGGGCACTAGGGAAATCTGGGCACAATTTCTCTTTTTTTTTAAGACTGGGCACTAGAGAAGAGTGGGCACCGAGAAACATTTAGTTTGTTGGAACTTGGCAAACTCCACACTCTGGATTTGTGCAATAATAAATCGTCTTTTACTGTTTTACAGTTTAAACAGGTTCCTAGAGACATGGTCAGTTCGTGTTCAGCTAGTAGTATAGTATTATTTTATCATTATTACCATTATGATATACTGCTCTGTGACTTTGGAATTATATGCTTTTGGCTGTCTTGGAGTATTTGTGTTATATGTTATGCTTTCAGTGGCATCAAAATATGGAACACAGACATTTCATTTGTAGTTGCTGTTTTTGTCATTTGAGAAAATTCTCAAATGAACAATTATTTCAGTCTTTCAAAGTTGATAGATATCCATCCATAACTCTTAACCGCTTGAAAATTCAGGGAGTTGTGATGATTTTAATTGTGGAGAGACCGTCAGCTTCAATGGACATGAATGCATTAGAACAGTGGTTTTCAACCTTTTTCATATCAAGGTCCATTATTTATTTGCCATTTGAGCCACGGAACACCGTTTGATGAGCTTTAGCCTCTCACACCCAAAACTTAGAATATGTTGTTATTGTTGGATAAGATGCTGTCAAAATAACAATTCGTTACGTTCTCTAATTGTGTACCTGTATAGTAAGTAATGCAGATGTTTAACAATCTGACTCTTGAGAGTGTGAAATGTTATACTCAAGATTTAAAGATCTGTAAGGGTCCATTTGGTTATCAACTCTCCATCATTTAGCTGGGGACCACCTGGAACCCCCTCAAGGACCACTGGTGGTCCCCAACCATTGCACTGACAAGTCCCGGAAAAGACGCACTGTGATTGGCCAGTAGTCAACGCGCTGTGAGCGCTGTGATTGGCCAGTAGTCACTTTGAGTCTCAGTTTGCCTATGCTAAAATGACGGCCGCGATACCAGTTGCTCCAACGAACTGCAGAGGCCAATGAGGTACAGTATCTAGGTTTCTATATCTATGCGTTTGACCCTCAAGGTTTCAGCCTCCAGGAGGAAACTCAAACTAGTCAGAGAAGACATAAAACACCATAAAAACACCACCAGGGGGCTTAATGAAGTTCTATCAACCTCATAGACACATGAAAAACAGAAAAAGTGCAAAACCATGGCACCACCTCTTTAAGTACAACTATGCCTAAACCTAACCTTAACCCTATATCAGACAGGGAATCCGGCACTGGCATTGCAACCAGCAACCACTAGTCTACAATGTTGCTGGGATCGCCCAAAAGAAGAGACTGATGTAGCAAATTCAGCTCTCTTAGAGATAGATTAAATCACTGATGGCAGAATCTTTTATCTAAGAGAAGAGGTATTACTATACTCCAGTGATAACATGTATAAAACATTCTATGCACATACATACATACATACATACATACATACATACATACATACATACATACATACATACATACATACATACATACATACATACATACATACATACATACATACATACATACATACTGTACATTGATACAGTATCATACATAGGAAAATATGTGTGGAAGGCAAATAGCCACTAGAGGGCAGAATATGAATAGCTAATAAAAGTAGGATGCCAAAATCTACTTTTTTATTTTCTAATTTTATATATATATATATTATATATATATATATATATATATATATATATATATATATATATATATATATATATATATATATATATATATATATATATATATATATATATATAGACTGGCTCTGGCTTACATATTTCTAACAAAAGTGTATACATCCACAACCAGTGGGAATTTACCCTTTCCTGCCCGGATGAGGCAGAAAAAGGTCAATCAGGGGGCTCAAAAAGGTGACTGTGGAGAAAGTTGTAGAAGGGGTTAAATTAAGAGAACATTTCAAAAACAGCTGTCAACCAAAAGCCCAAAAATGATAAAAGAAGAGTGTTGAATTCAATATCATATTTCACACACGGAATGGATCAACAGGACTCATCTTATCTTAACTGTCCTGTCGCAGAGGTGTCCTCATCATCTCTTCTTCTGTCATGTACTCTTCCTCATTGGTCTCAGACCAGCCAAGCGACTCACCACTGTCACCAGTGTCCCCATTCTCTCCACCAGTGTGTTGGACTAGCACATTCCTCTTCGTCAGCTTATGTGGGGAGTGGGGACTCTGGGGAGTCTCTGGGGCCATCGCCCAGAACAAACCCATGTGTTGTACTCCAGTGTAGCTTCCTCCCCACATCCACCTGACTGCTTCCATCTGCTGTGCACAGGGCAGCAGCCTTGAAAATGACCCCTTTAGACTTCAGCTCCACTCACTGGAGTGGAGTGAGTTATTCCCATAAACTGTTAACGCATTCATCACAACGATGGTTGGGAAACATTTATTTTCTTTCTTTGTTTTTGTTTTGTGTAATTAAGTATATTGATGTCAAATTCCTTGAGCCCAGAAAAGTGCCCTAGCCTTGACCCCTGGCAAAACCTTCATCTTTTACCTTAAAACCTGGTAAATATGATGCCTATATGATGATGCCTCCTATATCTGTTGCCCTATAGCATTTGTTTCAAACAAATCCATAAACAAATTGTTTATGTATGTAGGTTACCCCACTGATGTTACCTTAAACCACTCACACATTACACCATGCAAATGTCAATGCACTTAAAGGAGTAGTTCATCCAAAAAAAAATACTTATTTTCTATCAATTACACTCACCATGAAGCCTTGAGTTCATGGAGATTTTTTAGTTTTTGTCACATTCCTAAGCCAATAATTTGATATCCACCCAATTAAGAGAGTCTCTTGAGTCTCCTATTGACCGGTGACACGGTCATCAAATTATTGGCTCAGGAATGCGACAAAAACTAAGAAATCTCCATAAATTCAAGGCTTCATGAGGTGTGTAATTGATAGAAAATAAGTAATTGTTGGGGTGAACTACTCCTTTAATACGCCATGCACAATTTAAATGCACATAGTCTACTGTAGCTATATAGATTACATAAATTCCGTTGGCTTTTTTTTTTTTTTCACAATAGACCTTCTTACTAATATACAATTCCTACAGTGTACTACGAAGCTGCGCCCATTTGTGCGTGTACGTTTACTGTATGGACCCGCCCCTCGGACGTGGTTCCTATGGCTACGAGGCAGCGAGGCTGCTGGTCGGGTTCTCACACAGCGTTTCCGCTTATCTAAATAAAGAACTGGCAAGCAGCGGACGAGGAAGGAACAGCCTTACTCACACAGTCGATCCGCTCGTTTTTTACATTTAATACATTCATACAACCCCGGATAGTTCCATCTACACCAGAGTTAATGTCGCGGTTGTGAACGACGAGAGGGGGGCTTTGTGTTAACCTTCAAATTGGTGAGTCTTGTCCTTTTTTCGCCAGCTAAGCAGCATAGGCCATTCTAAAGACCAAGCGGTGTACCGTATGCAGTGTTGCCATGTTGGCTTATTATAAGCGACTTTGGGCTTCTTTTTATGGAAAGTGGCTTGTTAAAAATTGGTAGTTTGCGGGTTGCGTTTTTTTGGGCTTGTTTCTAAAGTGTACTTGCTTATTTAGGCTTGCTTCCTATTTTTGTATTTATTATTTAAACCAGTGCTTCTCAAATATTTCCATAAATGTTTTGTGGCACAGTCAGAGAGGGAGCATTGTGTTAGAATATTTAAAACAAATATCCAAATATTCCACATTTTATTGCGAGAGTTTTTGAAAATAGCATATCTACAAGCTCACAACGCGTTGCAGATTTAATTAAGTGCTCATGTGGCCTAAGTTTCTTCTTTTGGGCTTGTTTTCCTAGACCTGATCGCTTATTTCTATCATAGAATATGGCAACACTGCCAGTGTACCGTATGCCTGGTTCTCTCTGTGTTGCTGTTGTTCCAAACAGGGATAATGTCATTAGGCTGGGCCAGTGTGTAATCATTTGTCAAATATTGTCCATTTGAAAACTTCTGTCCCCTTATGTTTGTAAACTCAAGGTCTTATTGGGACTGGTGGATCCGTTTGTCTTTAAGTCTTTTGTTTTGCTCTTAGACAGAGCTGGAGTGTATGTATAGAATATTAAAGCATACATACCGGTTATCAGAAGTCATGTCTCCACTTGCCAGTCGCTTAATTTGTGGCAGTGAAACTTCAAACCGGGTGTCACAATGTGTCTAGTCTAGTCGTTACAGTGTTGTTGTTGTTGCTGCTAGTAGTACTCTGTTACTGCAACATTGTTATCATTGGGGAAACATTTCCCCCAATACAGCAACAGGCCCGAGGCTGTTCTGAAAGTGATAAAGATTGTTGCCGTTGTTAACTTGTTTCCGAATACTGAATAAAGTGCCGTAGGTACTAGGTAATGTCTTTGGAAGGAGAGATTGAACATACAGGGACTTCGTATCATGCGTTGGGCTGTAAGCCTTTTGTTTTGTCTTTGTTTTTGTCCGACATTGTGCATTGTGTTGCTCCCCGCTGTACAGTCTGGCAGCCCACCGCACTCTTTGTTTAAATAGATCCCTGTACAGTCGCACGTGTCGACGCGTGTGACTCGGCTCTAGTCTCTGAGCTGCTGCTATCAAGGCATTTAACCTCCGAGTTTAGAAACATTCGTAGAGTAGGGACGTCATTTTTTCATTACTTTTTTGCCCTCTTTTTCTAAGTCAGTTTTTTGGGACACAGCGTTCCATTTCAGATCTCATGAGGATTTTCTATTATCTCTCTAGTATGTTTATTGATGTCCACACCCATGTTTGATTTGTTCTACGTAATGATCTGTTATTCTACTGGCTGGTTAGTGTCATAATTTATTGGGGCTTGATTGAAATCGGAACACAATTTCTTATTTAGCCTAAGGGTCACATAATATCTTCTCAATGGACTTGTGTCAAGTGTCTATAGGTATTTTACACATATTCACTTACTTTTGCAAACTATTACTTAAAGAGGTATAGATGAAAATATTTTCATTAAGGATGCATGGCGTTTGTCTGTCTGTCTGTCCATCCTATCATCCTTCCACCACAGTTTTGGTCCCTATTAACAATTTATCTCAAACTGCAGGTTGGATTACCATAGAATTTGCTGTACACTTAATGCTCCCCGCCCCCGGAGGATGAACCCTACTGATTTTGGTTACTCCATGGCCTTTCCTTTAACGCCATCCTTGTCAGACCAATATGTACACTTGCTTACACACAAAATATTTCAAAATCGAATGGGAGGATTGGCATGAAACACAGGAGCGCATTTGTGCTCCCTAGAAGATGAACCCTATTGATTTCGGGGACCCCATGGCCTTTCCTCTTCAGCATGTCCTCCTCGGTTCGACTTCCGGCCGGCCGGCCTATTTGCTGTGTGTCTCTCCCCTGCTCTCTGTCTGCCTTTCCTGTCTCTCTTGCTGTCACTATCAAAATAAAGCAGAAATGTTGAAAAATAATTCAAAACGACAACAACTAATGTGCAGATTACAATGACACTTGCTGGGTGCTCCCTAAAGGATGAACTCTAACATTTGAGTGACCGTGACCTTTCCTCTGTCATCATCCTCAGGCCAAAGTGTCACCTTTGCACACAAGATATTTCATTGAAAGATTGCAGGATGAACCCTTTTGAACCCTAATGATTTTGGTGACCCCATGGCAGCATGGCCATGCCACCGTTAGGCCATCATTTCAGATTGGGTGCCTCTAGTGGCTACTTGTGGCCAGGGCTTTTAGACTCTAGTCTTGTTTATATTTTAGAGCATTTGATAGAAATTATTGTCACGTGTTTAGTGAATAACATTGGAATATTGCTTGTTTCTGGCCTCTCTCAGATCCCCTTGCCTTTCACTGCTGCCAATTCTCTCCCTCTTCCTTTTTCTTATCTCTCTTTCTCCTCTCCAACCCTCCTTTCATCCTGCTGGCTGTAGCCGTAAGGAGGGATGCCCAGGCCCTGCAGGGCTTTAGTTTTAGACCACATACTTCTTGACAACAAAGAGGCCTTTCTATGTTGCCTCTTCTCAGGACTCCCTCCACAGGCCCAGCCTGGCTCCTCCACCAGAGGCTGGGCCATTAGCAGCACTGGGGCCTATCGGGTGGCAATCTCTTCACGGCTGTTTCCCTGGCTCACTGAGCCCTCTCTCTTCCTGGACACATGTCTGTGACACAGCTCTACCCAGCTCCCTTTGAGCACCCAGGGCCCCAGGCAGCTGAGAAGCCACGGTAGCAGCCTGGCAGGCTAGCTGGTTGCTTTCTGAAACAGGGTTGCATATTGTTTTCAAAATCTCATAGCTGCCAAGATCAACATGCATCATGCTGAAGCGTGGAGTGCACAAGTGGTGAATAAGATCCTTTTTTTTTTGGTGAGACTGAGACTTTTAGTTTCATTGACCGTCTTTCTGTATGGCTTTACCTGCACCCTTTGTAATCTGATGGAGCTAAAACGCACAAGACGTCTATCTATGAATTGCAGAAACCTGTGTGTGTGTCTGTCAGTCTGTCCCTGGCATAACCCCGGCACCGATCAACTTCAAACTTGGCCTGTGTGTTGCCGATGACCCTGGGATGGTATGTGCTGATTGGGAATTCGTCTGACCGGCTGTTGTCCAGAACTGAAAAAACACAAATGTCTGTGTCTGTTTGTGGTGAACGCACCGGGGGGGGGGGGGCAATGGCATCCCTGATTGGCCAACCCAACCCATTGGCTTTGCGAATTGGCCAAGCTTTGTGTCATGTTTATGTCACTACACCAGTATAAGTGATGGCGTGTACAATGGAATCTATCTATGAATTCCAGGAATGTGTGTGTGTGTCTATCTGTCTGTGTGTCTCTCTCGGGTATAACTCGGGCACCGACCCACTGGTCGACTTCAAACTTGCCATGTGTATTCCCCGATGACCCGGGGATGGTTTGATGGGAATGACATGCATTATTCCCAACTTGGATTGTTCCCACGAGCGTGGTACCTGAGTAGGCCGGTGTCCCTTGTACAGTAAATGAACCTAAGGTGCATTGAATATCTGATCACCTAGCCATTTATGGAGATGGTCACAAATACAATGAATGCATTGTTTTTCCAATCCACACACGCTCGAACAGCAATAAATGGTGTAACCACAGATCCAACAGCCACACAAACCTGCCGTCAACTAGTCTAGTACTGTACATATAACGGTGCACGCTTTCCAAAGCAATTGCCATCTTTCCAAAGGAAATAGCCAACTTATTATTAGAGCACGAGAAAAGCACATTGGCACTCTGCATTTGATATAGTGAAGAAGATCAATGAGAGTTTTGTAAACCAGCTATATAATATCTCGACATCATATGAGGGTTTGTTAAAATTGACAGATCTTTACCCAAATATTCTTACACTGAAATGCTAAAATAATATTACTAAAGTTGGCCTTATTGAAAGAATGGGGCTCAGTTAATTCAATGATATTTAGCTTTTAGAAAATTATGTAAATGTGTCACTGTTGAACACATTATGTTATGATGCAGCACCACACAGCCAATCTTTTTACAGTGCTCCCTTTTTTAGAGTGAACAGAGGGCGACTTCAGTCTATGTTTTGGCAGTGGCAGCATTTCTCTCATAAGGACATTCTCTGCAGTCCTGCTGATCCTGTAATCTCACAGAGAGCTGTGATCAGCTGCATCTAGTGTTTTGGACTATGTTTGGACTGAGTTTGCAGCTCCTAGCAGAAGATAAGTCATGATAGGTCACAACTGGGCCATCCGGTTTCCCGGTAAGGCTTGTCTGGGTTGTTACTGACAATGGATTCTGCTTCCTTTTTAGGCTATGACTGAGAACAAATACTCGTCTGATGTTGATTATGGTGTCCATTTAAACACCACACCCAGTGATTTTATGATTTCATACTGTCTGTCCTTTTATGCCAGAAGTGTTTTGTTGACATGCTGCTGAATTATAGCGAAACTGTATTTTGTACATTGTTCCAGTCAGCATAGCAATTTATGACGTATCAAACAAGGAAGTAGGCTTGTTCTTTTGTCTATAACTGGGTAATGGTTAACGTCCTTGAAGCAAGCCAGTGCAGTGAGCACACATAGTGTTTCTTGTAATTATACACTTGTACTGTATGCAACCACCTGGATTCGAACCTGTGTCTCATGGGAAACCAAACATCTACCCCTCAGCCAAAGTGGGATACCCCTGGCAATGGGAGATATTAGGCTTCTGAGCTACAAGGCTACCCTACTACACTCACTGAGCCTATTATCAAGTAAGGTAATTCACTAAGAGACATTTGGAAGCCTTAGTTTACTGCATTGAAATTCTGTTTTTAATTTAATAAGTGTTCTTGTTCCAGTGGCTCTGATACAGTTATTTGACCTAATTCAAGCTTATGATAGTTGTTTGAATGTTACCCATGTAGCATGACTTTGTTTCTGTACAGCTCTATAAGCAAAGCATGTGTTTAACTAAGTAGCTACTAGATCAAGTAGCTTGATATATGACAAATATCAATAATTATTAAAATCACCAAGGTTCATGCACAAAGTTTCCTTATCATATCTTTAAAGGAACATACCGTCCATACAGAACATAGCTTCACAACATATTAGAATTGGCCATATGTACACAAATTTTCCTGTTAATGTCTTTAATTTTAGTTAACTTTATAATGGAGTCAGTGTTGACTAAACTTCATTGTGCGATTAGTCATGGATGTTTGTCTTCGCTAGATTTTTCAAATCAATCTGTTTTGAAATTCATTAAAACAAGATTTTGACAAAAAATAACCATACTAATTGAAGTGATTAAAGGTGCTCATTAGAAGTTCTAGTAGTAAAAGGCTGGTTCATAATAGAAGACTTTAAAAACTCTCCAATATCCTTTGGTCCTTAATAGAGCAGGGCCTACCTCTCCATGAGAGCCTTGTTATGATTGAAAGTGGAGGAGCAACATTTAGAGTAAAACTATTATGATCAAAAAGTGGGGATTCATAAACACAACTTTGCCCCCCCCTTAATAGTGGGGATTGAGCTGCTTTGCTTATTTCCATTTCACAGGTACCAATGCCTACTACCTAAAGCAAGTTTGAAGTTTCAGCAAATTGCTTTTCATTCTTTACTGAAATGAATGGAATCGAATGACAAACCGTGATATGCTTTGGAAAACGGTTGGCACTGGCAGTAATATCAAAGTTGTTGTCGATGGGCTAAACATGCCAGACCACCAGTATGATCCTTTTAAAAAACAAATGTTGGAAGACCGCACGATTGGAAGATTACAATCATCTTTGCTATTACTGCTTCACAACATATAGTCGTAAAGCAAATCTGTTTCACCAGAGGCTTGGAATAGCTCCTTTCTCACAATTTTCAAAGGAAGGTCAAATAAAATACTTTGACCTGGAATGACAACCTAGACAAACGCAAACCAAAGCTAAACAGCTGACTTTCAGTTCATGAATACATTTAGGCTAACCCATGCTAATGCTTTTGCACTCTATTTGCCCTCTAAATCATTATCCCATTGACTGCATCACTTATCTGGCAATGCAGTAAAGGACTGCAAATAAAGAGAAGAATACAGAGCTTGTCAACTGAGTTTCTGGCAAATGAAGGAGGTATTAGATGTTGGGAAACAAAAAAAAAGGGGGGGGGGTCCCCGAAGGCACCAAGCCATCTTGTTCTATTTAATTGGACTGCTGTATTTTGCAGAATACCGTAACACACAATTAATGGCTTTCTCCTCTCTCAGACTCTTGTGTGAAAGCAATTAAGCTAATTCTGCTTAAGTTTTCACTTTGCGAATGTCCCGGCCAGTCAATACTCAGATCCCAGCTGCCTCAGGGAGTCAGTTTTACATTCATAAACACTATTCCAAGTGATTATTTACATCCCGACAGGCAGTTTACACAAAGTGTAATTTTTATCTGCGTTTAACTTTTGTGTTGTCCTTGTCACAGTAGGGGCTCGCGTTCTTCAGACTGGAACTCATCTGAGTAATTGTAGAAGCCTTGTGGTGTAACCTTGGCCATAAGCAGCGACGATCTAATGATGCCAACGCGGAGAAAGCATCTGTGATCATACTGCCGATGCAGGTCTGGTGCGCGTGTTCTTGACTATCTGCCCTTTGGCAGGATGCAGTAGCCAAGCTGTCCTGCCAAAAGCAACTTGCGTCATTCTCTCCCACCAGCTGGCGCTACATGCAGGTACCCCTCTCCCCTTCCCTGCCAAAAAGAATGGAAAGGTGGCAAGCAGTGTGGTAGCAACGGTGCTGGGTTTGTATTACTGCGTGTGCGTGTGTGTGTGTGTGTGTGTGTGTGTGTGTGTGTGTAAGCAAGATAAGTGTGTGCACGCGCCACATGCCGTCTCATCGCAGAAGCCCTGAGTCCCTCTGTGGCAGTGCCAACGGCAATGCAGCAGCTCTGCAATCAAATTGGCGTCTCTCACAGTACAGCCGTGCCATTACCGTAGCCATTAGCTCAGCAGCCCAGTGTAGCAGTAATGGACCTCCTGGCCTCTCCAGAGGATATACGCTGCCTTCTCGTCTCCCAACAAGTCCAGCTACTGTTACTGGCTAATTCACTGGAATCTCTCTCACACAACACAACCCACGTGCACCTGGATCTCATTTATGCAATGATCGTGTACTTCCCCTGCACCCCCCTGCCCCATCCCCCACTAATCAAACAACGATTGCTTTTGGGAAGTGAAGTGAGTCTGGTTAGTGGGTGGAGGGGTGTTAATGTTTCTCAGGCCACCAGCACTTTTCAAAGTGGTGTAGCCATAAGCCATTGTATGCTCTTATACCCTTTCAGTTTTCCCGGGAACCCAGCAGACGATTTACATTTAACTCATTTGAGCAGATTCTCTTATCTGAAGCCACTGATAACGAATGCAAAAACAAGGAGCTTGAATTCACACATCACAAAATTTACATATTGACCATAAGGAGCATAGGAAGAGAGTAAAGCTGTAGCTCTGTTATCGCTGAGACTGCAGGGTTTGATTCCCAGCTGAGGTGCTTCCAGCTTGGCCAGGCGCTCCACCAACAAATATAATTTCCAGTGTTCAACGGGGAAGCCGACAGGGTATGTCCTTGTCACTGCACTAGTGACTCCTACTGGTTGATCGGGACCCCTGTTCAGAGAGATGGCACTAACCTCCACATTAGGGATGGGTATTGGCAACAATCTCACGATACGATACGTATCACGATACTTGGGTCACGATACGATTATATTGCGATACGCATCACGATACTTGGGTCGTATCACGATATTGTGATATATTGCGATATATTGCGATATATTGCGATATATATATATATCACAACTACATATTGTTTATATATACACTACATATTGAGTAGCTGCAGATCTGTGATAGGTTCTTTGAATGTTTTTCATAAAGCCTGTATCTGAAAAAGCAAAAAAAAAAAAGAAAAAAAAAAAAATCTTTTTTTTTTTTTTTTTTTTTAATCGCGATATCGATACTGGAGTATCGATACAGTATCGCGGAATAAAATATCGCGATATATCGTGATATCGATAATATTGCCCATCCCTACTCCACATCATGCATTTCACTCTCCTGGTGAAACTCCTCGCTTTCAGGTGAAAATAAGCGGCTGGTGACTCCATTGGCTCTTTAAACCTGCAACTTTCCAGTACCGTGAAGGTCTGTGATTGTTCTTGTGCTCACTGTCACAAGGCTAACGTAAATTAGAATCCCACTAATATTTGTTGTCATATTATTACATAATATACTTTTTAAAATATTTAGCTTTTTCTAATCACTTATAATGGAAGTCAATGGGGCTCGGATTGCATAAATTTGGGCGCGGATGACATCATTGGCCAGACTCATTTGGAGCCAAGCCGTCTGTCTGTATGGAGGTGAATTGCGGTACAATCGGGCTGAAACCTTGCCTAAACATGTCATAGATATGTCGTAGACAACTGGCATCATAGCCAAGTCCGAGCACCACGTGAAGCCATGCCGTTATTGGACCCAGTCTTTTCAACCTTTTTGTTTAGTTTTAATGATATCAATGGGGATGAGAGGTACATCACTGCTGATGTTGCATACCATGTCATTACACATTATGTCGATTTTGTCTAATTGCAGTGTCGTCACTTCAGCGTGACCAATCCAGAGCAACAGCACTGCTTGCTCCTCCCATGGGCTCCCAGAACTCGAGTTAGTACAACCTCCTCACCAGCAGGGCCGAAATGAAGTGCTGAGAACCTTATCTGAAACCGAGCTGCAGTGTATGGAACCAAAACCAGAACCTGTGAAAAACATTACACGACGACATGCTTCGTTGCTTAGTTCTTGTAGTCGAAAAGAGCTACATGTTTATCAGAATAGGCATGCGGTTGTCTACACCCTCCACAGGACAACATTGACCACAGTACACATGGGGGGAATTGACAGCAACTAAATTGGGAGAAAGATCTGGAGAAAACTGCTGCTCTCTCTCTCTCAGCTGTTGTCCCTGTAATCCTACCTTTTTTAATACTTGTACAGTATCTTGTACATCTTTGGCAGCCCGTTACGTCATCCACAGTGGAGTAGTATCCACATAATGCCTGATTTATACTTTGTTGCTGCCATGCATTGTCAGCTTGTAGATCTGCTATTTTTCTGTGCGCGACACTGGCGTGCGACCAAGTGTACTGTAAATCAGGCGTAATGTCTGGTTGATTCAATCATGAGAGGGATGCTGATGTTATGACAGAACGGCGAGATCAGAGCGAGCCTCCAGCTGCTACTGCCGCTGCTGAGAGGCAGAGAGAAAGACACAAAGTCCGAGAGACGGGAAGGGACAGCGAGCTGGAGAATGTTTATTGTTGGCTGTCTAGGGGGCTTGCTGTGGGAGGGAACAGGCCTCTGTCTGCTGAACCCCAGCATGAGAACAGGAAATGCGCGAGCACAAACTCAACCATCCACTCAGTCATGCATTCACTGTAACAATAATCCAACTACTACATCATGAGCAGGCCCTATTTCTCCCTCTCTCTCGGTTGCTCTGCGTTATGTAATCCCCACTGTACACTGATAGTAATCCACCTCCTCTCTCTCTCGCTCCATCCCTCCCTCCCTTCCTCGTGACAGGTTACGACGAAGAGCACTCGCCGGTCGCCTGGAGGGAAAAGATGTGCGATGGAATGGTAGCGTTTCTGACGAGATCCCCGTCCTCCGCCTTCTATCACTCCTCCTCACTAGCCCACAGGCTGGCTGCCTCCGTGCTCTTCCTCATCCTCGCCCTGCTCCCTCATGGTCACACATCAGGTAAGATAAGATGTAGCCTACACACAAACACACACAAACACACTCTTACTCTCTCACACAAACCCACTGCGCACAAACAAACGACTCTACCGCAGCTCCTCTCCGCACATCGACCTACCTTCTGTCCACGCCTGTCTCTTATGAATTGAGGTTAACGCCGCCCCTCCCACCTCCACCACAACCATCATCTTGCGGGTCAGTCATATTAAATTGGTTTCCTTTACCCTTGGGCCGGTCGAATTTCCTCGCTTCTGGCCGAGAGCAGAGGGCAATTCCAATGCCCCCTCCCCGCCCCCTGTCTGACGCGACTCTGTGCGCTCTGTCCCGACTCCTAATGAGTCACGGTTTTTCCTGCCATTTCATTATTGAGTTAAATAGAGGCGCTTGGTCTGCGGTCACGCCACTGTCATAAGTTTTTTAATCAGCGGCGACATTCACTGTCCTCAGAGTGCTGTGTAGCTAGCCAGCAGGGTTAGCACACCCGGCCAATCCCCCCCCCCCCATCCCCATCCCCCTCGCTTTATCATTTTATCTCACCATGTCACGACGGGCTCCACATTGAATTCAGCACAGTAGGGTTTTTTTGTCCTGACATTTGGTTCACAGTCGTTGCAGGAGCCACGACTAGATGCACCATTTTGAAGGCTCGTGCTTGGAGTTTGTATCACATATAGCCTGGCGATGTGCCGCCTGGCTGAACCCCTTCACTTATACCAGTTTTATTTTCCCGTCACTCATCTGACGTTAGGCTCCTCCCCCACACTCATTCACTCTCACACACACACACACACACACACACACACACACACACACACACACACACACACACACACACACACACACACACACATACACACACGTGCTGCTCAACCCTTCCCCACACACACTCCCTGCGCACATATCCAGCTTGTGAATGCTGCCAGATGTCCTTGTCACAGCAAGAAGGCGGCGGATTGTGTGTGTGTGAATATGTGCGTGTGTGTGTGTGTGTGTGTGTGTTCAGAGGGCAGTGCAGGGATGTTGTGGCCCCAGGGATATTTTTCAAAGCTTATAAGATTTTTCCGGCAACACTTAACCTAATAGATAGACTCTATTGCAGTATAAGCATCATAATTGCATCATAAAATGTCAATACTTTATAAAACATCATGTGTACCGACTGTATAACTGTGTCATCATCATGGGACATGTACCACAATGCTCAGTATATTTCTTTGTGTGATAAGACATTATGAACATCACATCCAAAGTACCAAACCAAAAACACTGAAACAGTTCATACAGTAGGTACTATGATGGCAGTATTAGAACCACTGGTCAATATAAATTATTTTGGGTCACGTGGAAAGCAATTTGTTTCATGTGTTTTAAGAGGGAAGCATCAAGCATGTAAAAGCACTGTATGCACAGAATAAATATTTGGTCATACCTTTTGTTGTTTGTATTTATTCAGTACACACAAGCTGATGATATGCGTACAATATCATCACGATTACTTTATTGACTTATAATGCCTCATAGACAACTATTCAAGCCAGGCACTACCTATTTTCCTGTTCGGTGCTGTATCAAGTAATCCTTAAGTAGATAAGTGTACAAGCCTATTATGACCGAGAGAGAGAGAGAGAGAGAAATGGGAATGAAGGGAGGGGAAAAGAGCTAAGGGACAGTGACGGAGAGAGGGAGAGCAAATGAGCTCAAGAGGGAGAGAGAACGGAACACTGGTGATCCCATGTGTATCTTCTGTGACGCTCTTATGTAATTCACATGATTCATGGAGCGCCCAGAGGAGCACGTTTCCCACTCACGTTCTCACGTTCTCGCTTTCACACACACACACACACACACACACACACACACACACACACACACACACACACACACACACACACACACACACCAAAGCACAAGGCTAGGTATTTGACCCACCTATCATTCTCCTTGTGTTGGAAGGTGGTGTGTCTCTCTGTGTGTGTGTGTGCGTGTATATGTGTTAAAATGCTGTGAGGACGTTACGCTCTATATGCCCAACTACAGTATGCATGCATTGCACTGCTGCCTTTTTAATTAAATCTCCCTGCTACTCAGCCAGGTGGGCGGTGGCAGCATCACCTGATTCTTTCTTCGTAACTCTCATTGATTTTTGAATCCGTGTTGTCTTGTTTTGTTTCCGTTGCCGGCGAGCACATCTCCGCTGCTGTGACGGGTCATTATGAGAGATGACGGACTGACGTCTTATTTCACAGGATTCTGTCATCATCTTCTTGGGTCACTAATGGTTCCTCGGTCCAGTGGCACTTAATTTCCATTCTTTCTCTCCCCCTCCATACATAATTCAAGCAGGTAATCCCCCTGACATATAGGCTATACCGGGAATGAAGATTGCCCCGGACGTTTCTATGAATATGAAATTTCATCAGCGCCGTGTGACAGGCTTATTTTCGCGGCCGACGCAAACAGTGTGCACAGTATGAATAGGAATGGATACTGCACAATAGAATCCTCAGTGTTAATTTATCCATTTGTAACTTTGAGAGGGCACAAAATGTAACCAAATGGACCCATGAGGGTTGCATTTGTTTGAGACAAATTGACACCAAGGATTTTACTGTGAGAAATTATGCATTTGCATTCAGATAGAAAGGCATAGGCAAGCATAGAACTCATATACTGTAGGCTATATTGCATATGTACATTGTGTGTGTATGTGTGTGTGTGTGTGTGCGTGCTCGTGTGTACACACACTCACACACACAGTTCCGTATAAAATGGTGCTTTTACATCATACACCCTGATAGGGTGGAGCTGTGTTACTTTATCTCCCATTCGTTAACATGAAATTCTACCTTAAATACGTATATTATAGCATGGAGTGGTGGGGAACTTGAGAGAGAGAGAGGCAGTGATGGTAACAGAAGGTCGTGAGTCATACTCCTACCCCCTACTACTATTGCTTTCCACTCCAGCATGCTGAGCTACAGGGTACATTCGGCTCCCAGGGGGGTAGATGAATTGAACCACTCTCGTATTGGTGGCTTTGTGTTCTTTGTGAAAAGGTCACACCAGAAGACCACCGTTTATAAGCTGAAGCCGCATTAAGATGCTGCCACCCACCACAGTGCCACTTCAAAGCCAGCTTTAGCGTTACCAGACATGCACTGTGAAATCTGTGATAGTTTACCTCTGAGCGTGTGCAAATTGGTTACATTTAGTCCATTTCGGAGAGTGTACAATAATTGTTACATTTGTATACAAAGGTTAATTTCTTTTTTTCACTATCCGGTGCTCAGCTGTTCACTCTAAACGCAGGGTTAGCATGGGTTAGCAAAGATAGCATCTGCAGCGTCCCTCAAATTATGCGCTTCTTGCTTTGTTTCATAATAACACAGCACACAGGCTCCCAAAAGCATGAGAAGCAGCAGCAAAGCTAAACAAATCCTCCTCTGCACTCCCATTTGGGTGCCAGTAAAAACGAACACGCTTGGCATTTGTTTTGTGTTGCTCAGCAGCAAAAAGCAAGGGCCAGCCGGTGGCCGCTGCTGTCCTGCCTGGAAAACGATGGGTGGCTGCACTCAGGTGGCCTTGAGGGGGGCAGGTTGATGTTTTTACCGCTGGCTTGTCTCGTGTCATCTCATGATGTAACAGAATCTCATCCTTGTATTGTTAGGAGTTTCGTCCCCTATGCCACAGCATCACTTAATGAAAAAATGGCCCCACTGAATGTCGCATATCGCCGTTTTCTATCATGTATGAATGTATAAATGTACCTTGTCTATCTGTCTATCGGCAGACAGGAGTGATAGTGTAGTAGAGAGACACCGCCGAACCCAGGTCCTGGTAACTCACAAGCAGCAAGTGGTCAGTGCACTAACTGGTTGACCTACCAGGCACCCGATCATCTGACATAATTACTCACAGAAGTAGTTCCTTTTTTGTGGTTTAGCCATTCCTGTTACAGAGGATATGGTCGTAGACAGTGAGTCAGAAATGGGAAGCTTTAAGGAGAGCAATGATGACGGGAACTTGGAAGCTGAGCTTTCGTTTTCGACATGCTCACCCGCCAAGATCCTCCATTCCAACAGTGTTATATGACATTAGGCAAGCCGCGTTGGACTGTGATCTATGTAGGTTCTGTCAGATAGACAAACAATGGCTCTCTGAATTCAGCGCCCTTGTGAAGTTGAAGAACGCTGTACAGGAAAATGCCATTGAGGGCCAGAAGTCTCTCACGCACAGGCCTGCTGTGTGCTCTGTGTGGGGCTGACGTTTATGTATGTGCTTGTGTGAGAACGGGAAATGGCTTGCCTCAGGCCCTGAGGAGAACGTGAAGTCACTGTGTACAGACAAAAAGAGAGAGAGAACGAATGAGAGCAAGAGGGGGAGCTTAAAACTGAGCGCTGCCTTCCTGTTTCCCCTCTGACGTTTGTTTTTTCGTTGGCCAATCGATTGTTATCCATTCTGGGGTTGACTTGAATAATATTTTCCCTGTGCCCAAAGAACTCGTCAATGGCTGTTGCACAGACCGATCAGCCTCTGTTTGTATTGGCAACACTCGTCTTGATGTGTATGACGACTGACTGGAAAGGGGTGTCTCAAAAGCCGAGTTGCGAAAGAAAAAGGCTTCGACAACTCCCTTCTCTCTGGTTAATAACAGACTAGGCTTTAGTGGCTAGCATAACGTCACTGCTCTGACCACAGAGGAAAATGTCAAAACGAGCCATGCGCCCCACTTCTGGCATCCTTTAAACAGCTATGGTCTCTGGAAGGTTTGTCGCTCTATCTGAAGCACTGCAAAAATTGTTAGATGACTTCTAAAAGCCACAATAATTGCTGTGGTCCTGCCTTCTCATTCTTGGTTCCTCCCAGCCCTCACAGAAAGCTTGCTAGCTTGGTTGGGTTTGCAAGCAATGAAAAGGAAGGGGGGGAGGTGCAATTGGTCCTGTTCAGTTAACTGTTCCAAATGGTCCCCTGAAGACCTGTTAGTAAAGCAGTAAAGCAATATGCTGGCTGCTGGCTAATTTTTTTTCTTTCTTACTTTTTTTGAAACGTGAGAACAAAGAGGGCTTTTAGGAGGGTGTTGGATACCATCGGGCCAAACCACAGAGAGCTGCCTCTCCACAAGAGATCACCAGTTTGCAATTAGGACTGCTGGGACCACGGGCGCACGTCTTGTCTGCGTGCGTGCACCTCTGTGCACGTGTGTACCGAGCACACAGGCACAGCACAGCCTCCTTTTCCGTAATGCCCCGTCCTCGTTTTTTTCCCCTGCCTTTTCTTTTATTCTCTCTCTCACTCTTTATCTCTCATTCTCTCTCCCCTCTGAGCTGGCAGCCATTAGCCAGGTGAGCCAGAGGCTGTTAGAAGCAGCCCGATAGCAGGAGCAATATGTCTTCCTCCACTTCCATTACCTGTGTGTTTATCAGTGCAGAGGGACAAGCACCGCTCTCTCTCTCTCCCAGACACCCGCCCGCCCGCCTTGTCATTTAACCCATTCGATCCGGGAACGCATCTGTGTCATTTTAGATGTCGTTGGCTATAAATACATACAATTCTGGGGGTCCTTGACATGAAAAAGTTGGAGCACCACTGTATTCAAATATTTGCACACATTTTCACAATTTTTCAAAAATAGCGGATATTGTAGATCCGCTATTTTTGAATAGCCAAAGAAATCAAAAATGACACGGATGCGTTCCCGAATTGAATGGTTTAATGGCTCTCTCAACCAATCAAGTCCCAGAGTGGAAACTTTACAAACGGCCAGCTACACAAAAGAGACACTCCTCAGGGAAAACAAAGAGATGCTGCAGTCCAGACGGACCGACATCGCAAGTCTTTTTTTTCTCTCACTTTTTCTTCACAAGGTTTTTGTGGGTTTTTTTTTTCTAGATCCCAGATGGTGGTGGGGGGGGGGGGGTACAGACAGAGACCTAGCCTACGCATCATCCCATTCACCGCCACTTGTCTACAGCTAAGCTACACAGCTCATCGCAGCGGTGTGAAATGAATCTGGTCTTCCAAGTGAATGTGCATGTGCAAGTTGCACTTGAAGATGCACGATGCAACATCTCTGACTTCCTGCCTAATGGTTTGCGGGAGGTAAAGAGTGGCCGCTTGGGAATCGGAAGGTTCCCGGTACGATCCACGGCTCTTCCTGGCTGCTTGTCGAAGTGTCCTTGAGAAAGACACTACTTAACCCCTAACTGCTCCCAATGAGCAGGTTGGTGCCTTGCATGGTTTCCTCTGTCGTCGGTGTGTGAAATGTGTGTGTAAATGGGCGAGGGTAATGCGCATTGTAAATCGCTTTGAAGAAAGTCGCTGATTTGTCATTTGCCATATGTCATTAACCAAATGAAATGCTCTCATCGTCCACACACAGGTGTTGGAAACTCTGCTGTGTCGACTGGTCTCTCTGTGGTGTGTCCAGTCTTAACCCACTCAATCCGGGAACGCATCTCTTGTCAGATCTACAAGCGTGCCCTGGCCTCCCTAGGTTGGCAGAGGGAAGGTAGTGCCCAGGATTACATAGACAATTGGCGCTGGGTGTAAAAAATAGGGTTACAAAATCGTGGGATAAAAAAAAAAAAAAAAAAAAAAAAGATCTACAAGCGTGGTACCGAGTGCCGCACTATGAGCTTGTAGTTCTGCTATTTTTGACAATAAATCGTGAAAATGTGTGCAAATCTTTGAATATACATAACATGAAAGTTTGAGAACCACTGATATTATAGCAGCATACGTTTTTTTTTCCAAAAAACTGTTACGATGTAGAAGACCTCAGAAGCAAAGATTTGAGTTCAAAATGTTCGCTTTAAAAAGCATAAACTTTCAAAGATTTGCACAAATTTTCATGATTAAAAAAAGAAAGAATTGCAGATCTGCTATGACAAACAAATATATTATCCAAACCATTTCAAAGCAGCCTTGGACTTAAATAAAACATTACATGTTTCACAAATAATCTTTATTGATATGGGCAACAGTTATGCATCAGCTTTGCTGTGCGAGTAAAGGGGAAATGGTGGTACACATATGATGAAAATGTGAGTGAACACAAGATCTGCAATTTTTTAATAGCCTAAAGTATAGAATAATGGTTATAGCTAAAAATAAATTTTTAGTTGTGAGCTTTTAGATCGTCTACTTTTGTACGCACCATTGTACAACGAAGAATTATACATACATAGTTAAGTGGTTAATCAGGCTAATCGATTTAATTACATGAGCAAGATTAAGTTGGTTATTGGTTGTAAATATCGTCTTTTATGACTAGCGATGCTAGTGTGTTCATGTGGTTAAAGGGCGTTTTTATGTGAGGCCAAAGTGAGAGTCACGGAGCTGCACCGAATAACAAACCTGTATTCTAACTTCCTGGATGAATTTTCCCTGACAACGCAGATGGACTTTGGGTCAAAACCTTGTGACTAAGAATCACGTGTCATGGTTTTCACATACAGTTCAATGTTTGTATTGCACAGTCAAATCCTCAGTGTTAATTTATCCATTATTTTGTGACTCCAGAGTCCAGAGAGTGTACAAATGTAATGGATCAGTTTGGTTACCTTTGTACACAAATTAAGACACTTCCGTAAGTAGAGGCTATTTTGCAGCGGCCTGAAGGATGGGGTGAGAGTTGGCATAGAGATTATTAAAGCAGTGGTTCTCAAACTTTTTCATGCCAAGCACCCCCAAATTGATAGTATGTATTTGGCCACAGACCCCCCCCCATCTGAAAATGTTTTGTGCCGTGGACCCCCAGAAGAGAAAATTGATATAAAAAATAAGTAACTGTGTATATATATATATTCAAAAGTTTCCAAACATTATTGATATAAAAAAATAAAAAAATAAAAAATAGCACGAAGTGACGTGCTGTGAGCTTGTATATCTGCATTTATTTATTTTGGCGGCTTTTATGCCTTTGTTGATAGGACAGTAGTTTGACAGAAAATGGGGAGAAAGAGATGGGGGGGGGGGGGGGGGGGGACGCAGCAAAGGCCGTAGAGATCGGGACTCGAACCCCTCCCAAGATCCCTGGGGGTCCCCGGACCCCACTTTGAGAACCACTGTGTTAAAGGCTTCCCATTGAAACATGTGGCTGTGGAAAACGCCAGGCGTAATGATTTCTAAAGGGCCTCATCTGAGGGACCAGCCGGCTGAGCAGAGGACGTCTCTCTCTAATGAGCTGCTAAATATATCCCCCAAGTCTTCAGTCTCTCTTTCTTTTACTTTAGTTTAGTTTCTCTGTTCCTGCCCATTTATCCCCTTTCTGTCTTCATTCCTCCTGACGGCTGTCAAATTCTCTCTCCTCATCCTCTTCTTGTTGCAACACAAAAGACCAACATGAAACTGCATGTTTTTTTTTGTTTTTCATCGCGATGCGAGTTAACAGTGTCATCCTGTTCAAATAGGACGATAAGCTAACACATACCACACCTCACACGTCCTGCACACAAGCCCTTGTGCTGGGGACTCGATGGAGGTTGATCTAAATTCAATAACCTTCATCTATGCCCTCTAATGATGTTATCCATACTAGTGCTCAATAACGCCTCGCTCACTGCGAAGCGACAGCCAATTGAACTCAGCACACAGACCGTAAGAACTCCTTGCCCTGGCAGCTGAGCCAAAGACGAAGGGCTGGGCTGCACACACGTGTTCTGTCCTGCTGTCTCACGTTTGTTGTCCATTGACTGAGGAATGAGGGCTTTTGCTGCAACAGGAGAGTGTCGCTCCTCGTCTAGTCCGTATACACCAGGAGTGCAATGAATAAACGATCCGAAAATGTGTGAATATTTCACTGGAAACTATTAATTTGGTGATACATGCAGGTTTCTCCTTTTTATTCTCTGTGAAAATCACTCTCAGCCCGGCTGATTTCTAAGTACTCTTCAATGCTTGCTTGTTCATTATAACCTCAGTGTTAGGGCCCGAGCACTGATCGGTGCAAGGTCCTATTGTAATGCAAGGAAACATTCTTATGCCAAATGAATTGCATTTATTGAGAGGCTTGCTCGAAATAATTCACAAGCTCACAACGTGCCGCGATGCAACACATTGTGAGCTTGTGGATCGGCTATTTTCCCTACTTTTGTGTGACACTGTCAATTTATGAAAAATCATAAAAAAGATTTTCTTTCTGCCCGACAGCGACAATAAGGAATTCTAGGTCCCATCACCCCACTGATTCCTAAAGGACATTTAGTGTTTGCCTAATCCCCTTCCTCCACAAGTACTTATCTTCACTGGTTCCCTGACCAGGGACAGTGGTCTGCTGTTGATTACATCTCTGCTGCACTTCCTCAGTATAGTCTGTTGACTATGTAATCGCTGCAAGATTTTATTTCAGATTTTGTACCACATCATAGAAGCTTGGCTTTTCTCTCTGTAGTAGAATAGGTGATTAGTATTATGCATTACTATAATTGTTTTCCTGGACCACTTTCCACATACTGTAACTACTTCGCCAACATGCGTCTAGTGACAGTCCTATCTGCCATGTAGGTGAAATCGGGCCTTACAATACCCAATGTGCTAATGTCTAATAACAACATAGTAATTATAAATATATATATATTTGTATAGCAGGTTTCATACATCAAATTCTGCTGCTTTATAAAATGTCCCACCCGGTTATGCAAGACCCGTTGTCAGAGTACTCACTGTACCCGTCTGCGCGCCAGAATAGTCTTCATATATGGGCATGTCTCCATATATGGGCATGTTACTTTTGTGACGCCTACCATTCACCCACAAGGCAATTTTAATAAAGGATTGTCAAAAAGTTGACAAATCCGTATGAACAGCTGCTTTGCTGCAGCTACATGTTCAACCATCTCCAATATGGACAGCGCAGGATGGCAGTCGCTGGAAGATTACTTAACTGTTTGTGTGTGTGTGTGTGTGTGGGTGTGTGTGGGTGTGTGTGTGTGTGTGTGTGTGTGTGTGTGTGTGTGTGTGTGTAAAACAAGTGGTGTTGTTTTTTCAGAGGGTATACCAATAATAATAGGCCTGTATGCATCCACACATACTAGTGAGAGCGTGCAGTAAGACTGGGTATAATTACAATATGCTTTGTACTGATTTTCTACTGTTTCCCATCACTCGTGATGTACGTGCAGTTTCTATTAAATACTATTTAAGTGGACAATAACCAAGCCAGGCCATTTTAACTTGTGAACTACTTAAAAACTCCTATAGCCAGCAGTCATTATCACCTGAATAGGCATATTATCACCTGAATAGGCTATATAGGCTACCATTGAAGTGAGGCAGCCCCTCGTCCTGCTGCGTTTACACAAACGCTAGCTAGGATGGTTAGCAGTGGGTAAACGTATAATGTAAAACTTTTGCACAGGGTATGCTATGTGTGTATATATATCGTTTATTCGTGGTCTACTACACTGTCACTGCTGTGTACAACATCAGCCAGGGAGTACTGTACTGTATATCAGTGGTTCCAAACGATGTCCAGGTGTGCTGTGCTTTGGGATTTTGTAACAACCACACATTATTATTATTGAAATTTTTTTTGCAATAGATTGGTATTCTGTGCATACTAATTTCCCAATACAGAGGCTAATTCTATACCCTAAAAATATTTTTTAACTTGAGCATGTACGACACGTCATTGTAGATCTGCTCTTTTTGCTATATTTCTGCTATTTTCTTGCAATATTTTATTTTGGTCATTTCATTGTAGATCTGCTATTTTTGCTATGAATGCAGGTGATTTTTGTCCTCCCCATTGGCGTGCCTTCGGCACAAAAAGTTTGAAAAGCTACTGCTGTAGATATAGGAGCAGTTGTTTCAGAAAAGATTACACGCTGCGTGTTAGAATTAATAATAAAAGAAAAAGTACAACAAAGCTTCGGTCACCTAAATGGAAACGTTCCGCAAATGTTTGACAACGTGTCCAGAAAATGCTCGAAAGAATTATGCTCAACCTCTTGGTGACTTGCCAAAGCAGTTGCTCTGTCAAAGTCCAGTCCAACTGTGATCGTAACAACTGCTTTATCCCATTAAGACCTGAGGCTGACATGTGCCTTCTAAAGCAGTAGTTCTCAAAGTTTTTTGTGCCAAGAAAGTGATATGTATTTAGCCGCGGACCGCCACCTGAAAACGTTTTGTGCCAGGGACAGGGGGTGTAAAAAATTATTCAACATTTTTCAAACACTTTCAAGATTCTTCTAAAATGTCCAAAAATAGCAGATGTACAAGCTCACAGCGCGGCACGAAGTGGCGCACCGTGAGCTTGTACATCTGCTATTTTTGAGAACCGCTGTTCTAAATCCTAAGCGTTTTCTTAAAAACTTGCTATATAGCTATAAAATCTAAAATGACACGGATGCTTTCCCGTTTATAATGGGTTATTTAGGCTCTGCGGTAAAATTAGGCATTCCACAGGGTTTGGGATTATAGCTACAGTGAACTAATCCCAGGCCCTTACCTAAATATTATGCTGACTGTAAGGGTGCAACAGTTAATCGATTATAAAAAAGAAGCGACTTTAATCTAAACGACAAACTTCCAGTAGGGCATTCACCGAACAGTATTTTTTTTTATTTCTTTATTATTATTTTTTTTATAATCAAATCGATTAATATTCGAATACTTATAGGTCAATATGCTAAAAATCACTATTCGTGAATGCCCTAACTTCCAGTAGGTGCAGTTCTAGATGACTGGCTATCTCCCTGACCTGCACCCTCATCTAACACATTTAATCCGAAAATATATTGAAACTGATATTTACAACCAATAACCAACTTAATCCTGCTCTTGACTGGACGTTAATCGAATAATTGAGAAGCAGGCTTTTGTTTTTCTATTTCTTAGGGTTAGGGTCAACACGAAATAATTCTATAGAATAGAATATAGGAAGAATTTTATAGAATAAACTAAATCGATTAGTCTTATTAACCACTTAACCCTGTTTAACAAAAATTGTGAAAATAGCCGATAGACAAGTTCACAACTCGTCTCATCGTGACGCTTTGTGAGCTTGTAGATCAGTTTTTTTATTATTATTATTATTTTATTGTTCATTAACCGTAATTGAGGCAAAAGTTTGAAATAATCATGATATTGATTAACACGGCCCACAGAATCCTGCCTATCAGCCTTTTGGTCGGCAGACAACCTCCATGCCGACAGCAGTGCCAGCTTACACGACATCCTAATCATATTTACCACTGATACCCTTAGAAGGACGTGACCTGCTGCTGTTGAGTCTACGGCTGCAGTACTGCGGTCAGCACCTCCGCGTCACTGGCTCTGCCAAGCAGCCTCTGATCTGGGATTTGCTTTAGTGACTTCCACCTTTCACCTTCCGACAAGGAAGCAATGTCCCGGGTAATGGCACTCGTCGTCTACTTCTCTTCCCCCAACAGGCAGGCTGCTGGAGAACACGATCGGCACAGTTGGAGTGACAGATTGTAGGCTGTGGATGTATGTGCGCGTGCGTGAGTGTGCGAGTGTATGTGTGTGTGTGTGTGTGTGTGTGTGTGTGTGTGTGTGTGTGTGCGTGTGTCTGTCTGTCTGTCTGTCTAAGCACATGCACGTGTGTGGGAGGGGTTTCTCAGAGCGTTGTCTCTTTGTCTTGTCCCTGAAAGCTGAGAAGAAGGAATGTCTGCCTCCCAGCTGTCCTCGGGAGTGTGAGCGGGGGGTGTGAAAAGAGAAAAGAGAGAGAGGGGGATTCCTCCTGCCACCCCCCCTACCCAATGTATACCCATCTGCTCCTAGAGAGGGGTTGGGATGGGGGGGTGCGCGTGTGCGTGTGTGTGTGTGTGTGTGTGTGTGTGTGTGTGTGTGTGTGTGTGTGAGAGTGCGTGAGAAGACCAAGGGGGGTTGCTCATCTCATGCATTATTTAACCCTTCAGATGCAAAGTTTTCTGTGCTTCCATTCAGAGGCACGCTGCTTAAATCTGTCGCCCCCCCCCCCAGTCACTCACACCCACTGAGGTGAAACAATTGGTGTAATAACACCACACGTGGCCTCCAGTTAAATGCGTCAGCGGGGAGGACGGGTGTTTCTTGCCTGTTTTTTAGAGACTTCCTTCAAGCGTATGTATGTATGTATGTATGTATGTGTGTGTGCGTGCGTGCGTGTTGGAGAGGTGGGAGGTGAATTGTGCAGCTGCAAGAAGGCTGTGTGCTGCACTGACACGGGAGAGTTCCACGGAACTACATAGTTCAGACCAGGGTTCTGGGAAAGAAGCATGTACTGTTTTTCTTTTTCTTTTTTTTTTCTCTTTTCCGTGGGTGATGCACACACCACGTCCTGTTGTTGTACTACTGACATGGCCCCGGACGCTTGTTGTCAGTAAGCCCTAGTATCACTGCTCTACCATATAGGGCAGGGATGAGGAGAGCATTTTGTGTTTTTGTGTGTGTGTGGGGGTGTGGACACATGAATCACGCCATACAGTCCTTTACACTGTCAAGTATACAGTATGTGTAGGTGAGGCTACATCTACCCAACCCTGACTTTCAATAAGCAGACTTGGCAACACTGAACGTGTGTACCATCCTTCCGCCTATGGAGTGGGAGGGTTGCATGATGTACACAGCACTACATTTGCATACTGTGCAGAGCACACTGTTCTTCCTGTGTGCGTGTGTGCTGCTCAGGCATGTGGCTTTTGTACAAACGTGCCGGCACCGCCCTCGCGCCGCCTCCACACCCAACAACCCCCTCCTGCCCCTCCCCCCGCCCCTCCTCCTCCTCTCCTTAGTCAGGGACCTCCGCCTTCCCCCAGAGGTCCAAGAGATGGAACAGAGTGTCTGGAAAATAAACCTCACGCTTTTTAAGAAGGCAACCTGTCTCCTCTGTCCTTCTCTCTTTCTTTCTCTCTCTCTGTCTGTCTGTCCTATAACAGACCTTTCAGAGGCACATGACTCGGTACACGGTACACGGGAGAATATACAAATGGACCCTTACGGATCCATTTGGTTCCATTTGTATACTCCAAGTTAAATTGACAGTAGTTTACTGTGTAGGGCCCCCACAACCGTTATGTGAGCAGAGTGAAGCTGTATTGGTTAGCGGCGATGGCGTGCATAGCTGGCCAACATCTCGTGTGTCTCGGTGTCAGACTTGACACACTCACACACACGGTGGAACATTAGATGACTAGTATCACTCTCGCAGACGGCGCGGCCCCCTGTGAACTGTCCCGTGTCTCACACACATACACACACACCTAGCTCAGAGTCAGAGTATAACATTTACGTCACTTTTTGAGTTTTAACACAGTATAGTGTCAACCTCTCTGAACTATGGCGTGCATGTGAACGAAAAAACAGAGGTGTGTCATATTGGGATTTCAGAAAGATTGCAGCTGCAGTAATAACTTGGGACATAACTTCTAACACAGAGATCAGCCTTTTTCGCTTTTAGTTGGAGAGTGTTATAGGGGATAAGGGGAACGCCACTAACTGGACATCCCAGTCTGTTCTCGGTAACATAGCATTCTCGGAACACCCCCCATTCTCTGACTATGGTCATTCATATTGCACACAAGTTATTTTCTTAAAATATGCCCTTATGTGGTTGTGCCTGGGTGGCATAGGTGTGGCCTGGGTTCAATTCCTGGTGTTGCGTGGTGCCTCAGGCTTCTCCAGGCGCTCCAACAAACACAAATCTGTAGGATTAGGAGGTTGCATGCAGCACCATGTGGTTGTTGTCAACGTGGGGTCCCTGATGGTCCCCAGCTTAATGATTGATAATTAGGAACAAAATGGACTGTTAAAGGTCTATAACTGTCCCTGAGAAAAGAAAAAAAAAGTGTATAAAATGTGGGTTTGTGGCCTAATTCATATCAAACTGGCGGTCCTTGAAATGAAACGGGCTGAGAATCAATGTTCTATTGTACTGTATTGCTCTCTAATAATGACAGCTTGGCTGGAAAAAAAAGGTGCTGGATTAGCACAAGAGATAGAGGAGTGTGACACAAAAACACCCTCTGTCCCCATGTCCCAAAACAACAACAACAGAGGGGTCGGCCCGTTCGGGGATTGACCAACGAAAGGAACAAAAACATATTTACTAGGCCAGAAAGAGTATCATCCTCCTCTTGGTCTTTAGCTTAATCCTCCCACACACACACACACACACACCCCCCTACACACACACACACACACACACACACACACACACACACACACACACACACACACACACACACACACACACACATCGCTGTCATCTTACAGTGGGACCAAACAGCTGGCTCCAGAATTCATCTGTGCAAAATAATGTGATCTGCTCTAGAGAGTGCTCCCAGCATGTAATGGAGGATAATTAGAATTTTAATTTGTTCGGGCAGAGAGGGTGAAGGCCCTTGAACCCCCCCCCCCCACACACACACACACATACACACACATACACACACAAATACATTGACACTATCTCTCTTCTCCGTCCCTCCACCCCTAGCAGGCGAGTGGCACTGGTGACAGATGGACAAGGGGAGAGATATTCGCAGCCTAGCCCAGTTGAGTGCATGGCAAGGGGATTTTGACACCCCCATGCCCCCCCCCACTGTGGCCTCCAGTGTCCCCTGGAGAAGTCCCAAGGCAGTGGGTGTCAGAATGAGCAACTGTACTCCTAGCCTAATCCTCCCACAGAAAATGCCTGTTTTTTGTTTTGTTTTTGCTTTTATTTTTCAGTATGATCTTTGATCAGTTGGCAGTGGACCCGCTGTACTAAATAGTTATGCATACTAGCGTTTTAACTTTTCTTTACCGTGTGCCCTTGAACACCGCCGATTTGTTGCCGTAACTTAAAATACCGCACAATACTATACAAAAATACTTAATATCTTCACACATACGATCCTACAAAACAAGAGAAACGGACACAACCAAACAAAACAAACCTATGACAATTCCCAAAGGATTTATCTTCCAGTTCACCTCACTAACTGGAACGACAGCAGTCTTGACTTCAGAATCAGTTTTATTGTCACTTCCATAATGCACACTACGCATACAAGGGAGCAAAATACCGTTCTCCTCAACTCATGGTGCTCGTCAGTCACACATAAAAAATAGGCAAAGCCATTTAAAAACATTAAAAGGTAGAGAGAGAGCAGACAACATTGGTTAAAAAAACTAAGTAAAGAAGTCATCTGTTCTGATGGTGAGGAGCAGCCATTGTTTTCCCGCACATAATTCCATATATATATATTTTTTACTTTCTCCACCCTCACTATTGTAGTTTTCGGTCTTATTAATCATCAGAGGAATCAGTGAGTTTGTAGCAGCTTGTGTTGAACAGTGACTCATTCCAGGCCTCATACTCGACACAGGCACGGGCATGTGCCAATTCCACCACACACCAATCCACATGTAGATTAGGGCTCCAATAATGAAAGTGCACCCTCTTTACGTAATACATACACAGTACATTACAATCCTCAGTGTTTATTCAAATGCATTTGTAGTAACTCGGGAGTGTGTACAAATGTACCCATGCGGGTCCATCTACCTTACAATCGGATTGTGTCGCTCTTCATGTGTTTGTGTGTATGTCAAAAACTCGCCACTGCGCATGCGTATGCACCGCTGTTGCCAGATCGTGCGCGAGCAACAAGCAACCAGCTTCATGAAAAAACACAAAGCTGCGCACTGCGCATGCGTGGACGCACTTTCTCTAACCAATTTACACCCACTTCACGCTTACAAAACCTGGACATGGCAACGTCGCTCATCGTTCTGTGATTGACAGCAAAAGTTGGCCAATCAGGTGGCGAGTTCGCAGCCTGAAAAAGACGAACGGCAGCCATTGTTGATGTGCGAGTCAGGGTGCGAGTGCCTTGACTTCTTATTTTCGCTTATTAAACGCTCTCAAACTTCTTCTTTGACGCACGGAATTCACTTATAACATATCGTTTGGATAGAATTTAGTTGTTTCACTTCATATGTGTGGTCAATTAATCATGACAGAGCCTATTTAAAAAAAAAAATTCAGAGAACCGGCAGGGGCGACCAGTCACACGCATGTATCCCAATAAGTCAACCTATTTTGGGGATGGCGATCTCAAAAGTTCCCGTCATGGCTGTCCCCCCCGCCCCACCCCCACCACACACACGCACACACACACAGGGAGAGAGAGGGAGGGTGGGAGGAAGGGAAAGACAAAATAAGCGAGCCCTCGCTTATTTTTGCGCGGATGTAATTTGTTTGTCATTGTGGTGAATGTTTGCTGCTGCTGTTTGTTGTGTGAAGCTTAATGTCAGAGTGTTTGTGTTGGAGCGCCTCAGTGCGGCTGCTGCGTTCATGTGCAACATCTTGCATGCGTGGCTGTGTTCACAGTTTTCCTTCGCCGTGTCTGTAGGTCACGGCCTGGAGACCCCAGGGAAATTTCTTCATGAAAAAAAAAAACAGCCGATGGGCTCCGCGATGTTTCACGGGGGTCCGCGATGTCTCGCTGGGAGTAAAATTATTTAAAAAAATTAAAAAACTTTTTTGGGGGACATTTCTTCATGAAAAACAAAAAACAGCCGATGGGGTCCGCGATGTGTCACAGGGGTCCGCGATGTTTCGTGGGGGTCCCCAAGACTGCCAGGGGGTCCGCGGACCCCCTGGGAGTAAAATTATTTAAAAAAATTTAAACACGTTTTTGGGGGCCGACCCTCTGGGTTTTTATTTTTATTTTTTTAAATCCCATGATTTTGTACCCCCAAACGAAATTTTCTTTGGAGGGGTTAGGGGGGGGTACTAGAATTCTGCCCGCGTAGCGGGCAGAACTTCTAGTTTGGTTACATTTGTACACACTCTGAGTTAAATGAACTCTTCCCTCCCTCCCCCCAGTGTGGTATGTGCTGTGGCTGGCTGCCGCCTTCTCCCACCATTGTTATTGTACAGAGTGTTTCCCTCACTTCAGAACTATTGCCGGGCCTGCCACAGCATGCTGCTTCCCTTCGCTCAGGGCCACAGGGCTGTGCCAGTCTCTCTCTCTGTCTGTCTGTCTGTGAGTCTGTCTGTCTGTCTGTGAGTCTGTCTGTCTGTCTGTCTGTCTGTCTGTCTGTCATTCTCTTTCTATCACTCACTCTCTCACTGCTGCTGTTTTCCCTCTGTGCATTTGTTTTTCTTCCCTTGGCTCTCATTAATCTCTTTGTTTCTTTAGACACACATGTGCACCCCACACACACACACACACACACACACACACACACACACACACACACACACACACACACACACACACACACACACACACACACAGATTAAAGTTCTCAGTTACCGTGACTAATTTCAGTCATTTGGATTCCATAGAAGCCAGCATTGTCTTCTATGAAAGCATGCCGTGCAGATTTACAAGCTTGTAGATCTGCTATTTTCGGTTATTAGTTACTTTAAGATTAAAGAGTCTTTTGAAGTGGTCAAACTAGCAATAGAATACATGTTTAGAAGCATCTCCCATAAACATGAGTGGTCTCATAAATTTCATAAAGTTAAAGCCTTAATTTGTTATTTCTTCAACTGGTTGGCTGTATGTAGTACAGCAGCATAAAAGAGATTTTATTTTGCTTTATTCCATGCACACACACATACCCTACTGCTGATCTCTGCTCTGTCTTTCTTTCCATTTTTGGGGATTTATTTTCCACTGTTGCCAAGTGGCAAGTGCCAACACCTCCATATATCCTCTCAGTCTGCTTTACTTTTCCGTGAAATCACTGGAGGGTTTCCACCTCTCCTGTTGACATTTAATAGGACAGATCGTCCCCAAAAGACAAAATCTCCCTTTGCCAACTCACTGTTGGCAGATACGATATGGATTTCTCATCCTCTCTGTCATATACACCACCTCTCTCACTCTTAGTCGTGTGTGACTTGCGGTACCTTTTTTACAAGTGTGTTTTTTACATTTCTTTTCATTTCTTTTTTTGCTGAGCTCCGCTACAGATGTCGAATATATTTGCCTCACGGCCTCGATCATCATTAGTGTCTACCCAGCCTGAGACTACTGTATACTTCCATTACTGCCATTTCCCCATGGAAGTGTCATCCCACACAGGGAAGTGGGTTGATGTCAAAATTCCGCGCTGCTCGCAACTTTTCCACTGCAGTCTTTTCTCTGACATCGCGTTATCGATGTTTCGCTCCGTCTCCGCCGTTCCTACTGTGAGGTTCTCATGGATTTTGAGTTGTGCCGGTTTTCTTGGATGTGTAGCCTATACACGTGTGTTTTGTGTACAGATATGCTTATTATTCCCGCAGATCACTGTTACTTACTATTATTATAGACGAGACCATTCAAATCCACAGTGTTAATATTAACTCTGAGAGAGTGTTCATAATGTAACCAAATGGACCTGTACACTCTCAGTTAATGCAAATCTATAGGTTACCACTGAGAATGTCACAGAGTATTCTCGCCCCTCCATCAGAGTGGTCAGGTGCATATACGCATGCCTTTCTCCTATGTGCACATGGTGTGCATATATCTCCATGGCAACCCCATCAGTTGAGTGAGAAAGCTCCCAGATAGCGCAGCGCTTTCCATTAGCACCCATCTGTCACCTATACAGTTCTATTAACCACAATACATCAATGGAAAGGCCAGCAGCTAAAGGCTATTGTCCCCGGCCTGTTCTAAACTGTCCCCCAGGCCTGTTTGTCCCCCTGCTGCCTCGCACCCGGAGATGCATCAATTCATCAGCATGTCCATTATCACTGGGGGGTGAGGGGGATGGGGTCATGGTGATTATGGCCTGAAGCATCTTAAAGGAAGGCCACTTGGGTCACGGAGTCAGATGTCATTCATAGCCGGAATTGGTGTGTGTGTGTGTGTCTGTCCGTCCAAGTGCATTAACCACTTAAACCCTATATACTTTGTTGACCAGGGTCCCCCCGGGGTCTGTGCACTTGGCCCCCATCCTTTCCCCTCTACAACAAAAATGGCCAATGTTCAAGCTCACAATGTGCCGCTTGCCTATTTTCGCAGAATGTTCGCCTGTTATGCCCAGAATAGGGTTTGTGGTTAAAGGAAGGTCACTTGGGTCACGATGGTGTGTGTGTGTGTGTGTGTGTGTGTGTGTGTGTGTGTGTGTGTGTGTGTGTGTGTGTGTGTGTGTGTGTGTGTGTGTGTGTGTGTGTGTGTGTGTGTGTGTGTGTGTGTGTGTGTGTGTGTGTGTGTGTGTGTGTGTGTGTGTGTGTGTGTGTGTGTGTGTGTGTGTGTGTGTGTGTGTGTGTGTGTGTGTGTGTGTGTGTGTGTGTGTGTGTGTGTCCACACTGAACATCTGTTCCAAACAGAACTCTCACACCAGTCCTTGCTGGGCAGGTCTTTGTTACCGACTGTTGGTTTTAGAGTGTGTGTGCGTGCGCACATTTATGTGTTTGCTTTTAATCATGAGTCACCAGCTTAACCATATTTCCCCCTTGAGATTAGTTTTGTCAGTTGAGGTTGGTGAAAGTTGTCTCTTTCTGTTTTGCAACAGGAAAAGCAAAATATTATTTCATATAGTCCAATCCTAATTAAGTAAATCTCTAAATATTAATGTTGAAGTTGTTTGTCTGGTTTTAATTGATTGAATACTTTATTAACACGATTGTTAACAGTACAGTTTCCATTGTGGCCCACTGTACTCAATTCGTCAGTAATACATAATGCATACAATACAAATACAATACAAAACATATTGGAATATCTGTTAGGACAGATATGCCCGCATTATGGCGATAAGCTACCCAAACTACCCCAACTTGGTGCGTCATATTAGCCACACTCTTGTGATTATTTCGCCCTCACAATAACCCAGGCAACGCTGAGTACCCCAGCAAATAATACATGTTTCACGTCAAATGAAACACTGTCTGAAATGTATTGAAATTGACAGGATGGGGTATAAAATCAAAATTAAAGGATTTTGCAGTGGAATAGAATTCAACCATTCTGAAGGACTGAACTCCACTCTAGCCCCAATGGTTTCATTACCAACTGTACCCATATGGAAGACAGAACAGTTGGTGTTTTGTACCTTTTTTTGGTCTCCAAATGATCTGGGTCAGCCACCTGCATGGTCTTGTCTCTGCGCAGGTGGTGTAACATTACCTCAGACATGCTGGATTTAGGTTGTGTGTGTGTGTGTGTGTGTGTGTGTGTGTGTGTGTGTGTGTGTGTGTGTGTGTGTGTGTGTGTGTGTGTGTGTGTGTGTGTGTGTGTGTGTGTGTGTGTGTGTGTGTGTGTGTGTGTGTGTGTGTGTGTGTGTGTGTGTGTGTGTGTGTGTGTGTGTGTGTGTGTGTGTGTGTGTGTGTGTGTGTGTGTGTGTGTGTGTGTGTGTGTGTGTGTGTGTGTGTGGTGGCTAGGCACTGTGATAGTTTCCTGCATGAATTCCTACAGATAATTTGTCCTTCCATACATGAACCCCGAACACACATATGTGCACACAGAACCCACCCATCCACATGCATATACGACATTTCAACATCATTAGTTCGGCATGGGAAAATGAATCAAAACACAATTAACTTTGGGGAGCCGAGCTTTGTCCCGTTCCTATTGGCTCAGTACAGAGCTTCGGCTCACAG
Source organism: Gymnoscopelus braueri (assembly GCF_963280865.1). Classification (NCBI taxonomy): domain Eukaryota; kingdom Metazoa; phylum Chordata; class Actinopteri; order Myctophiformes; family Myctophidae; genus Gymnoscopelus; species Gymnoscopelus braueri. The sequence continues at coordinate 17,809,187 of NC_137616.1, forward strand.
TAAATGAGCCCATCTAAAACCACTGTCCTCCTCGCCGTCAGATAGAACCAATCTTGGCACACGATGAAGAGCGCTCAATGAGCAGAAGAGAATGGGGAGGCTTAGTTAATTGAGACCTGGATGGTATTAGTTTTGACAATTTAATGCACCATAGTCATTCCAGGAGCCTGTGCTGATCAGCATGTCTATGTATGTTTCCATGGTGTTTGTGCCAGCGTTTGTGCATGTTTGTGCCAGCTGGACCAGGTGTTGTAATTTGCGTTTGCATACTTGCATGAACTCCGTGAAGTATGTATCAGCCTTCACACTCCGAAATGAGCTGTGTACCATGTATGGTTATACATTTTACAGAATTGTCTAGATTGACTATGAGCTTGTAAGGTCCCACATGACTGGAGTTAGATCTGGTTAAATTAGCCCCCGAGTCAGAGAGACATTAATCAAAATAAAGATAAAGTCTTCCCCACTTCACATGTAGCCTGTTGGTCCGAAGCCACACACTAACCGTGCCCCTTAACTCTGCAGGTTGTCCGCGGCCGCCCGGCATCCAGCATGGGTACCTGGTTAACCAGACGGAAGCCAACAGGGGCTCCTTCCCCCTGGGGACACTGCTGACTTACAGCTGTGACTCTGGCTACACCCCAGAAGGAGCCACCTCCATCACCTGTACCTCTGGAATATGGTCCCACCAGCCGCTCTGCATCCGCAGCAACGGTGAGGAAAAACACCTTCATATACTCAGTAAAATCCTCAGTGTTTATTTAAACTCTTAAGTGTGTACAAATGTAACGAAATGGACCTGTTGGGGTGCATTTCGTTACATTTGTACCCTCTCACAAAGTGAAGAATTAACACTGATTTTCTTGTGTACATGGGACAGCTTCAGGAATCAGGATACAAGCAATATTAAGTGCCTTATTATGAGAAAACACTTTCGCTTTGTTTGAATTTATGGTTTTATACTGAAAGTTCACGTAGTGCTTTTGTGGTCTGTTATCCTTCCATGATCCTTAAAGTAGCACATGAATATAATTTATGTGCTACTTTAAGCACATAAATATAAATTATGTGCTGTGCTTATTTGAAAATAATGTGCGCTGCTGACTGAACTAGCACACACTAAAGCTGTGACCCTAAAGGCCCACTGAAATCTATTTATACTAGTAATTTTTGTTATGTCAAGTGTTCATACTCATTACTGGTAATATAAATCTTCCACAAATCCTAAAAAGTTATGAGGTTGAGTATTGCACTCTCACTCCCTGAAGGCACCCAATGTAGCAATACACCCTCATAAAAACACCAACAGTGAGGATACACTTATATCAGTCTCGCCTAGCCAGACAATCAAGAGATCTCTGCCTACTGAATAGGTCTGGGGAAATCAAAATTCAATGAATGGACTTGGATGCTGGAGAAAACCAGTGCTAACAAACCTACGCCCACTTCTTTGAAAACCAATCCTTTTGTATTGGTTCTGGAAAACTATTTTTTGTAAATAACAAAGTTATTGGCCCAGTTTTAGCCCAGTGTTTGGTTCTTGGGTGCGCTGATTCTGAGACAGTATGTCACAGTTGCATAGTACAGTAATAGTGGTGTGGGATCTAGAAACCGGTGATTCTGGGACACCTGGAATATTCTACGGCAGTACATCAAACAGTTACACAGTACACAACACGGTGCATAACACCATAACTCTCCTCCCCTAACTCTCTCTCTCTCTCTCTCTCTCTCTCTCTCTCTCTCTCTCTCCTCAGTGTGTATGCCCCCCACGGAGCCAGAGAACGGGGGGTACCGGTGTCACCCGTCACCCTGCCACCACCTCACCCAGAAGACCGTCATCGAGTACTTCTGTGACGAGGGCTACGCGCTGAAGGGAGACTATAAGTTCCTCACCTGCGAGAATGGAGAGTGGGACGCCCCCATGCAGATCAGCTGCAGGCTCAGCCAAGGTGTGTGTGTGTGTGTGTGTGTGTGTGTGTGTGTGTGTGTGTGTGTGGGTGGGGGTGGGGGTTGTGTGTGTGTGTGTGTGTGAGAGAGAGCGAGAGAGTCTACGTTGTGGTTATAAGCACATGCATGCATATGCATGTGCTTATAACCACAACGTAGACTCCTTTTATGAATTTGGGTAGAACCTTGGGTTGTATAGATACCTGGCTTTGATTTAAGTCCAAATATTGTCCATCAACTTAATCTGTTGCTTCTGTGCTTGGTGATCGGGGAACGGGAAGTAGTGATTCCATTCACTCTAATTGTACAGTGAAAAAGTTCTCAAAATCAGCACATAAACTATGCAGATTTGCTGGCAGATTCTGCCAGCAGTGAAACTAGTCCTGGTACATAATTTTGGGAAAGTTAATTATTCATGTCATATATTAACCATGACGCAAGGTTTATTGACTTCATCATGCCCAGGTAACGATACAACCCAAGGGTCTACCAAAGTTCAAAATTATTTTAAATGTACAATAGGCTGTAACTGTGTGTCCATTGTGTTGCCACTCGCATAGCTTTGTGCAATGGCAGACAGGTAGTTTTGGACAGTTTTATTCAAGGTGTGATTACTGCTATTTGAATGATAGGACTGTCCTTGCACAAGCTTTGGTGGAATCCTTTTAACATCTCTCTCTCTCTGTGTTTTTCTGTCTCTCTTTCTCACCCACTCTTTTTCTTTGTTGTTGTGTCGCTCAGACAAAGAGCCCAGCTCTCCGCTAGGCATGCCAGCTCTGTCTATCGTGGCATCCACAGCCAGCTCTGTGGCACTCATACTGCTGCTGGTGGTGCTGTTTGTACTGTTGCAGCCAAAACTCAAGTCCTTCCACCACAGCAGGTAAGCTGATGATAACCAACCAAATCTGCCATTGTCAACATTTTGCTGTATTAGGCTCCTCCACCCACAAATCAACAGTGCTAACTATGGCAGGAAGACTTTATGAGTGGATGTGATTTTCACATAGTGGATATTTAATTTCAGAATGAAATGCTTTCTATCCTGACTTGATGACTCATGTCTTATATCAGTATAACCACAGCCCTGGCTTCATCTTTAGGTCATACATTACCTCCATATTAATTAATACACTCAGAAGCGTAGCAAACCATTGAATCTTTAATTGTTCATTTTCCTGGGGGTCAGTTGAGGGGCCGTTTCCCAGATAAGATAAGAAAGCATCACATCAGGGGACTGATTTATTTAAAACATACACTCCCATGCACAGTCCCAATGGCTCCCATTTCAAAGTGAGGACTGACAATATCTCTGTTCTTTTGTAAAACATGGCTCATCTTTCTTTTATTTTGAGAACATTCAGTTGCGAGAATACAAGAAAGCATATCGTCTGTCGGAAACCTCAGAACTGTTACTTTTCAAGATTCAAATTCTAAAATAGCAAAAGAAGCAGATCGAAATGCACAAACGCAACGCGTTTCGAGCTTGTAGATCTGCTACCGTCTTGTGTGACGCTGTAGTATGATCAAGTACGGCGTTAATTTACGAAGAAACACAAAAAAATATATATTCAAATATGGAGATGAGAGATTTCTGCCCGACAGCAACGATATGTAGAGTACTCCAGATAGCCAGTAGACCAGCTACTCTATGCAAATAAGTAACTGTATTTGCTCATGGCTCAACTCTTGTGAAGTGAAAGTATTAGTTAAAGCAATCTTTCAACCATGGCACTGTAATTAAAAGGCCATAATAACAATCTGATCTAATGCTCATTGGTCATGTTGATTCGCGGGTCTGAGGGCTTAGTGGACCCTGTCCTAGAAGAGATTGCACAATCGAACCTTGATCACCTCCACAGAGAGCTTACCTGTTGGTCTGTTTTCTGTCTCCCCACCCGTTTGTCCTGCAGGAGAGAGCAGGGTGTATCGGGCCAGTCCAGCTCCATCATGGTGGAGGGGGTGCAGGTGGCCCTGCCCTCCTACGAGGAGGCGGTGTACGGCAGCAGTGGAGCACAAGTGGGTGCCGTGGCTCCTCCCCCACCCCCTCCCGCTCCCCCGGAGACCCGTGTCCCCATCGTGCTCTCCGAGGGCCTCCCCCGGGGAGCGGAGGGAGGCGCAGGTCCCAGTGGAAGCCGTGGCCATTGTGGAGATTTGGACTTCTGCCTCCCTTCCACTTCCTCTTCCTCCCGGCGTCACGCAGAAACGGCGCTGGTTCATCAGGCCCCCTCCGCATCTTCCTCGTCGTCCTTATCGTCATGGGCCAGGGACCACCCCAGGGGTGCGTGTGCGGCCCCCATTCCCCTCCGTAGAGACTCTGATAGCAGCGACCAGCACAGTCTGCTCTCCGTCACCTCTGTGGATGAGTTCTCCGACGGTAAGACAGACTCCATAAGACATTAAAATCAGGTTATTTATGCGGAATTGCCGATAAACCTGTTTCTCTTGTATCTATTATCTAGAAATAATTCTCAGCTACAACACAGCCTTTGTGCGAATGTTCTAGGCCATTACCTGAAATTGATTTAATGATTCTGAGCTCCCATAATACCGAGATGTCTAGTTCTCTGATGTGTGTAATGTTTTCCGTTGTCTAATAAGTCTTAATGTGTCGTGGTCTCCCGCAGATATTCCTCTGTTGAAGGAAGCATGAAGCCTGCCAGCAGCTGACCAGGATGGACTGTGGCTGCCCCCGTCATCCCCCACCCCACCTTCCTAATCTTCCTCCTCCCAGCCTGTAGAGCAAAGACAAGAACTATGCCTATTCCCTATCCAACACTCCTATGCCATTGATCCGCCCCCACCCCCCTGCACAACAATGATGGCCACCGAAACCATTCTTGCATCCCTGTTCTCCGCACCCGCTTAATCGATGGGATGGAGGCACTGGAGCCGCTGCGCTCCAAGATACCGGACCGAACGCAAGACGGACACGCGAGCATTAAAGTGGGAGTTGAGCTCACAATGAATCCTGTAGATGTAATGTACATGAGCAAAAGCATACATATTGAGTCAAGGTTTTGTATTTAAGTAGGCTACCATGTATTACTATGTGCACTCTACTCTGCCCAGGCGTTCTGCTCAGTCAGTGGCCCTCGCATAGACTTTTCTGGACAAGGCTACAGCAATTGAGGCCTATCAAAGCCTGCTTTGTACTTGATCGTACAGCGGTATTGAACATATTTTCTTCTTCTTAAAAAATAAATAAAGAATCAGTTATTTCCAGCGAGTGACACTGTCGTACGACTAAGTATAAACCATGTTTGACCAGGAGTACTGCAGATAGAACATATCGTGTGCGTTGAGCTTCCCTTAACTCCTACTGTGGCATACAGAGACTGCACTTGAAGAGTGACAAGATGCCCGGGTTTGTGGTGCTCTTTGTGAATGCTGCATGTTGTTAGTAGTTACCACTGGCACAGGCACACAGTGACACTCTCCCCCTCCCTCTGTCATTCTGTCTCTTTCTCTGGGCTTTCTCATTCTTCCACTGTGCATTTCTCTCTCTCACTCTCTCCTTGACTCTATCCTGGCGTATGTATAATGGGAAGGACAACCACATCACAAGAGCAAACAGCAGGGCTCAGGCTTTTTACACTGCACCAAATCGTGACAAAAAAGGAAAAGAAAAAAAACGAGCTTGCCTTTTCTTTTTCTGTCGTCCACCAGTATCTGCACCTTTTCTTTCGCATTCAGTGTGACTGGGATTCAATGGTGTTTATTAACCACATAAACCGTTAGCGTCCGTATTCTGGGGGCGAACATTCAGCGAAAATAGCTGATTTACAAGCTCATAACATCACATCGCAGCGCGTTGTGAGCTTTTAGATTGACTATTTTTGGCAAAGAGATTTGGCGTTGAGGGAAATACTAGCAGAGCTAGTATAGAGCCCTGGGGGACCCCGGTCAACTAAGTGTATGGGGTTTAAGTGTTTTAACTAAAGCACATCATGGTGTAGCTATTTTTTGAGTGTTTCAATCATGTAAGAGGGGGGTGAAATGTGGTTTTGTTTGAGAGCCAGTCGAATGGGTCATCTTTGAAACTGTCGGTTAGGCATGGGACTGAACTTTGGGGTTGCTTTGTAACTTTTTGGTTTTTATTCTTCATTTTCCCCCTCACTCTTATTTATTGTTTGCCGTGTGGCAGAATTTGGTCTGCTCTGAGATGCTGAATCTGGCTTTGCAACATGGTGTGTGTGTGTATGTATGTGTGTCTGTTCATCAGTTAGGCGAGAGAGAGTACACGTCCTTGTGTACCAGCCCCCCAGTAGAGAAATAAGCTTTTACCGGGTGGCTTAACAAGGACCTGCTGTCTTGCAACACTGGGGAAATCTCCCTTCTCTGCTTTGAATAAGTCACACGAATAAACCAGCATTTCCGTAAGCAATGAAACCAGTACACAATGTGTGTATTATTAGTCTGTTTCACAGACTAGAACACGTATCATTTCTGCTGAGTGGCTGGGAAAAGAATTGTTGGTGTAACTGGGTCACATCCACCTTCACTGAGCTCCTGGAAAACTTCCACTTCAGAGTGTTTATGTTCTTGACACTACTGCAACTGGTTGCAGTGAAAGAAAGTAATGTTTTTATGTATTGCCACCCACCCACATACACACAATTTTTCTCTATTGTCAAGTGTAAACATGAGAGAGAACCATCATACAGTTTAGTCATTGTTAATCACCTTCCATTTATAATCACTTGATATGCATTAATAATGGTCACCCCCAGAAACACGACTATGATGGGATAAGAACCGATGAATCTATTATCATTTTATCATTTATTTTCATCCACTGCGGCCATCCATCATTGTCAACAGCTACATGGAAGCAAACAGAAAATGGTTGCCTTAGACTCACATGTACATTTCCCTATTTTTGTTTGATACTTTTTGAGCCTCTGCGTTTGTTGCTTTACAATGTTGCGATGTCTTCTGTGTTCCCAAATGGCCTTACTCTTATTTCTTTTCTATTCTCTATGCATAAAACTCTGTTGTTGTTTTTTTGTTTTTTATTTTTTCATTGAGTTTACTTTTTGTTTTGGACACGGCTAAAAGAATGTCCATCTTTCTCTGTCCTCCCTAAGGCTTTTCCAGCTACTGTGATGGTGAAAAGCCCTATCGGCCCTAATGGCCCAAATATATTTCACAATATCTTTGCTTCTCTTGTGCTAAAAAGCATTTAAATGTTAAGGGATTGAAAGAAAGAAAAAAAGAAATTTTGCGTCCAGAACTATGGTCCAGAAGCACTGTTGTACAGTGTTGCTTCCCTCAAGATAACAGAAAAATGTTCACATCTTGACTCTTAAGTTTGACTTCTTTAAGCTTTGGTTTTTCCTCTGTACATGGCAGTGGGTGTGAAGATAGTAATTTAATATTTGTATAAAGTTTATTTAATTCTACATTGTGTATATAACTTTCTAATTAAAGCTTTCTTTTGAAGTGTGAAATTAATATGTGTCATTTATTCAAGTCTGTCTCTGTCTGTGCCCAACTAGGAAATGGTGGTGTTGATCACAATCAAACAAAGTTTAAGGCAGCTGATTTAACTTTCAGTAGGCTACATTGGCTACAGTTTGGGAATCCAACATGCCTTGATTACACTCTAGAAACCAATAACATGGATTGCGATATTAAAGTCATGTTGATAAAGTGAAGTCAAATATTTGCAATCCCAAAGTCAACAACGCCCTTTATAGTTGCATGAAGAGGCCTGCTGGTCCTGGTTAGTTCTTGTTACGGTAGGGTTTACACCCCATGGTCCGGGGGAATGGTCGGGCTTCTTGATTGTCAGCCTCAGGCAACCACTCACGATTTACAGTATTCATTTCATACTGTACATATAAACATTCTAGTAAACAAATACAACAAAATTCATAACATTAATGCCTTTGATGAATAGACAATATTGCGAGGACACTGTGCCCCCAGGAAACATTGTCCATATACTCTGGTTGTTTTTCCTCAGGCATTTTTGAAGAGCAGTCAATTCAAGAAAATGAAGTGTAGTTTTATATTATATGTCTATGAGTATGACTTTAGATGTTCGTGTAAAGTCTGAGGCCAGCTACTCAAGTTTGTGTGTACAGTAGTTGCAAGTGCATTTTCGTTCTAATCTACGAAACCGTAATACGATGAGGAAATAAGCCATCCCTCCGCGCTATGGGATGTGACCTCCGAAGGACCACAGGAATGAACGTTCCCTCGTGTCTCTCTAAACCTGTGTGAGAGCGTCACCAAGTGGTCATAAAGGGAAAACGCATCCCTGTTGTTCCTTCCCTTTTTGGATTCTTCCCCCCATTGGTTCCTCTCCGTGAGAAAGCAGGCTCCATTTTGTGATTGTAGCAGCAGCAAGTAGCTACACGCACCTTGCCAGTGGCAACACCAAGAAAGTCATTTCGCCTGGACAACAGAAAAGGTATGCTTTCACGATATAAAATGCACGATAGGGAATAATTTAACCCTTACGTTTAGCTGTTTACTTATCGTCAATATTCTATTATGAAGAGAAATGCGTCGCGGCGATATATCTTAAGACTGCTGTGGGGGAGAAGGAAGGCCCGACTTGACTATTTTGTCCAAGCGACAAAGGTCGTTATTTATTACTGCCTTTTTGCAAATTGCAAATTAAATGCTCCTTGTACTGTACGTGAATGCCATCGGCCAGTGAAACAAATGGCGTTTGTGTGTGTTTAAGTGCATTTGTGTGTGTGTGTGTGTGTGTGTGTGTGTGTTTTATAACGTTCGTTCCCATGTCGGCAGATGAGTGGCAGTGGCTCTCGTATCTTCATCGGCCGCCTGAACCCGTCCGCACGGGAGAGAGATGTGGAGAAGTTCTTCAAGGGCTACGGTCGCATCCGTGACATCGACCTGAAGAGAGGATTTGGCTTCGTGGTGAGCTTTGATCATTTAAAGCCACAATCCGTTTATGTTCAAGTCCTACTTTACTCGTGATCCGATTCGAACCCATGGTCTTCTGCATGAGAGATGAACCACTGTAACCCAGGCTAGGCCCCCCTCCCCCCGCATGGCTCTATACGGTCCACTGCTCTCCCCCCTCCCCCCTCTACACCAAAAGTCTTCGCCGAAAATAACAAATCTAGCAGCTCTGTTTGTTTGTTCGCTTGTATTTGTGCTATTTGCGCCTTAATGTACGCCCAAGAACAGGCACACCGTGGTTAAATGTATCAAGAACAAGCGTCCCTCTCCCCCCCGTCCATTTGAATTCAATCAAAGATGGTGGCTGTAGAAACATGCCATCCCAATTGTAGCCACTAGAGGCAAAATTGTAATGGCATACAAATAACCTCGCATCACCAGTCTTTCCACCTCGGAGGAAAGCCTGGTATTTGTTATTAATGGCCCGTGTGATCCGGTCTAGGCCATGCCCCAGTTTCGGTTTCGGTTTGGCGGAGCCGCTTTGTTTTGGTTCCCCCTGTTTGTTTCCCCAATCCCTATTTAAATGGAATACAATTAACCCGTGGGATAACAAAGGTAGACAGACTGCAGACGCTAAATAGTCTCCGTAAAGTACACTCACATTTATATTTAAAAAATAAGTTAAACTACGCCGCATCAAGGATTTTATTAGGTAGGCTCTATTACAATGCCCTTGACCCCGGCCGTAGTTATTTTAGGGTGAAGTCCTTCCGGATTTGCCGGTTCCGGCCGCCTGATGACGCGCCTGGTGACGTAGGGTTACTTCCGCTCCCGACCGGATCACAAACCCTAAAAAGGATTGATCCCAGGCTAGCATACAAATGGTCTCCAAGACGGCAGAACGTCCATGTTTACTGGTACTAGATCCCGCGAGAGTGTGTTGCTGGGACAGAGTAAGGTCGATATCAAAGTTGATTTTCTCCGGATGTGTCTCTGAAAAAAGCCATTATAGTGACAATGTTCTGAGTATTGTAGCCTTGGATCAAGACTATCATAGATGTATTTGATCAAGTCTGACTTTTGCTTTTATGATAGTCTTGGTCTCTACCCCCGATTCCTTGAGACACACATCCAGGTTTTTGACCAATAAGCACCTTGTTTGGCCCGATTTGGATTTTTGGAACGGCTGACGTTTTTTGGGGCTAAACAAAGGCATCACGTGACGTTGATCCCCTTCTCCTATTCGCTCTTACTAGGACATGACATATGTGTAGGCAGAAGAATAGTCCCTGGAAATCTGCGTGCAAAGCCTGTATTTCTCCGTACATGTACCAAAAAAAACAATATAAAGAGCTGACCCGGTAGCCACAGATGTCGACATTAGACCGTTTTCTTTTCAATAGATAGGTGTTTTAATCCCATCTGCAGGGCCGGCGCTCCCTCTAGGCGGCCGCCTAAGGCGCCATCTAGAGGGGGGCGCCAAAATGGTATTCTGAAATGAATGATGACGCTTGCGATGTAAACAGGATGTCAACGAGGAAATAGAACAGTGTTCAGGCACCGGCGGGATTAAAACGCATATCTATTGAAAATTGCGGACTAATAAATGTACACGGGTTCCTAATGTCTAGTTAAAGGATCTACACCATGAATATAAAATAATAATTAATATCATATTTTTTATGTCCCTCAAACGTTTTTCAAAAGGTTTGAGCCTAAATCAAGCCTCAGATATACTCATTCCAAGTAACTAACTTCTCTCTGGCTTATAAAGCACTTTCACCTGCAATACCACATTGTCCTGATTTCGACGTTGCGCTATTGAGCCAGTTTGTATGCATGTTATCTCCTGGTTCTGTGTGGCAAAAGTAAAAAGGGAAATATTTTTTTCTAGGGGAGACCAAAAACACACAAAAAAGAAGGGAAAAGTTAAAATTCATGGTGTAGTCCCTTTAACATCCGTGGCTACAGGGTCGGCACTTAATACGTTTTTATATACATGTACGGGCTTTTGCGCGTGGATTGACGATAGGGGGGTAGAGACCAAGACTATCATAGATACGAAAGCAAAAGTCAGAATCTATAAAATACATCTACGATAGTCTTGATCCAAGTCTATGAATATAGTGTGACTTGTGGTGATTGGGTCCAATATTTAGTTCAGTGACCATGGGGTAAAGAGTCATTCAGAAGCTTTAACTCTGGGATTGTGCAAATATAACCAAATGGATCTGTGTCAATTTGGTTACATTTGTTTTGTCTGAGTTACAAATGGATCAATCTGGGATCCATTCTGTAAAAAAAAATTGATTTACCTCTGGGGGCACCACCTCCTTTTTGTGTAGAAACAGAACTTGGTTTGGCCCCTCCCCTTTCTTAGTCCACTTCCTCCCGGGTGCTTCAGTGTTTATGCCTACTAACAACAACATTGCATGTTAAGGGCAGTGGGCCTGGCAGATTCTGCTCAAATTTTACTGTTCAGTGTTTCTGTACTGAGGTAGGTTTGTCTGTGCTTCCTGCAGGAGTTTGACGACCACAGAGATGCTGAAGATGCTGTGTATGAGCTTGACGGCAAGGAGCTTTGCAACGAGAGGTAGGTAGTCTTTATCAACATGATGGTACTAAACAATCTTTTTATGGCTCAAATGTTATGGTGTTGCCAAGAGGCCCAATGCTGTGAAACGGCCTCTAGTCGATTAGAAGGGAAAGGGGGCATTTTCTGGTCCCCAGGGGAGAAGTCATTGCCTTAACGGGTTCACCCAGCTGTTGGCTTTTTATGGATCAATATGAAAATCTAATTTAAGTATTATCCTGGCAAAAAGTATGGATATTAATGATATTGTGAAGATCTAAATAGGCTTAAAACACAAAGAAATACTGGAATCACTTGAGGGACGTTCACACTGGGCACTATAACTAGCTATATTGTTCACCATTGTAATTTTTATAGTTTGTGTGAACTCTGCCAGCCACAAAACATTTTTAAGCTATATCTTTATAGTTAAAGTGATCAGTGTGAATGGCCCTTTAACCTGACATTTTGTTAACACATTGACTGCCAGAATTATTTCAGATTTTTAGCTGTAGCCTGCCAGAGATTTTTCATTGAAAAAAAAAAGTACTCAGGAGCCCAGATACAGATTTTTTTAAGTTAACAAGGAAGTGGATAGGAGTCTAAATCTTCGAACAATCATATCTCCTTGGTCTTTGGGTCAAATAAATTAAAAAAAACGAAACCCCCCCCCCCCCCCCCCTTTTTTTTTTTTTTTAAATAGAACGCAGATCTGCGTTCTTGGCAGCCAACGTATTTATTAAAAATAGAACGCAGATCTGCGTTTTTGGCAGCCAATGTGTTAAGAAACAGATATATTTAATGTCTCATAGGACATAATTTGTGAACATCCTTTTTGCCGAAAAACAAACACAAGATTCAGACTCGCCAACACCTAGCAGGTAATCGCATTGAGAGATATTATTTATTTTATTATTCATCTGTAATCAAAGATGATCTCTCTACTGTTTGTATGTGCTTTTTTGTACGTTTTCTTTCGGAGCCCATTTTAATAAATTCTATCACTCGAAAGAACATTGAAAATGGTTTGGTAATGTTAACAAGCCTATATACTTAATTGACCGGGGTCCCCCAAGGCCTGCATCAGGACTGAAATCCCGTGGGACCCAACTCAAATGGTACAGGAGATACCTGTGGGCTATTTTTGGCTAATGTTCTCACCAGAATATGGATGCGGGGGGGGGTTCAAGTGGTTAAGCCACTTGAGTACAAGAAATGTGCTGCCATTTTCATTGGTAACAATCATTGCAGAGACGTGTTTGAAAGCTTTTATTTCACCATAGAAATAGACGGTTGAGTGTCTTAAAGTTAGCGGAAGTACCGCACAAGAAAATTACGTCAAGGCTTAGCAAATCTGTTATTATCCGTGAGTGAAACGAGTTGTTGTGATTTGGATTGAAAAAGATTGTTTCCAGGGAAATGCATGCAACGGAAGTCCCGCCCCTATAGACACCCTTCATTAGGTCGTGACCAGGCTTTTCTCCTCAGGAGATGAGTAAAGGCTGTGAACGAGGCTACCATAGACCACACGTATGGTACAAACATGATGTGACGTCGCTTACAATATGCTTATGGTGTCCATGTTACAATACAGTGAATTTACTGTAAAATATTGTAAAATGTACATTTCTCCATTTGTAACAGAAAGTGTATATAATCTGTAACTCACAGATGGAGAGTCTACATATGTAACTCACAGATGGACCCTTAAAGGGTCCGTTTAGTTCCATTTGTACATTCAGTTAGATTACGGTGTAATTTTCCTCTCTGTATGCAGCATTTTGGGCAGTGAGTGTGTGGCCTATCAGCGGGATTAGAGTTATTGAGCTGATAAGCATTTCTGAGTGTGGTACTCTGTCATTCCCAGGGTGACCATTGAGCATGCCCGTGTGCGTCTGCGTGGCGGCCGAGGTAGAGGTGGCGGAGGAGGAGGCAGTGGCGGCGGAGGAGGAGGAGGTGGTGGAGGAGGAGGAGGCGGAGGCCGTTTCTCCGACCGCTACGGACGAGGCTCCCAGGATGGACGCAGGTACCATTTTTCACCCTTTGACATCTACATTTTAAGCTGACATACGACATTTCAAGGCGTTCAGAGAGTTAACCACTTAAACCCTATATAATTTGTCAACCCAGGAGTCTCCCCCCTCCTTTTCTCCCCCACTACACCAAAATTCTTTGGCAAAAGTAGCAGATCTACAAGCACAACTATGTGTAGATTTTGCCTATTTTCGCAGAATGTTTGCCTATTATGATACCCAGAATAGGTACACTAAGGTTCATCAAAGCTCAGAGGACCTATGCTGAGATGTCTATCCATTATGTGATGGAGCCACAATTCTGTGTTTCAGTCGGAACCCTCCCCCCATGCGCACAGAGAACCGTCTGATCGTGGAGAACCTGTCATCTCGCGTCAGTTGGCAGGTGAGTTTTCCCTCATGCCTCGGAACCCCCCTACATGACTTTTCAACATACAGCACAGCCTCTCTGCTGCTGCAACAACAGCAACTCTTGTGTCCACTTATATTCAACAGAATATAGTTCATGATGCCAAAATACCAATTCTTATTTGCAATCAGTGACAGTGATCACATGTAGAGCTAATATGATCAAGAAATTCTATTATGATGAGGCCCAGTGTGTTCTTTGAAAAATCTGCAAATGCTCTATTAAACTCTACATTTACACAATTATTTGATGAAAGCGCAGTAAGCGAAGAAAAAAACTTAATTTGTTCGTGTTTTTTAATTTTAACCAATTCTTCACCCCTTTATTTGCCAGCCTCACTGTTGTGTCGTATGGAAGAGTTGCCTTATGGTGGAGCAAACCCCCTCAGGGTCCGTCTGTCTGGGTTGAGCCCGTGGCGTCAGCCAGTGTGTCCCCTCCCCCACTCCTAGTTGACACCTGATGGTCATGTGAGCGCTCGCTCACCCCTCTAGAGGCGCTGGTGACAACCCTTCGTTCGCTCGCTCGCACGCACCGTCCCCCCCTTCCACCTTCCTGAGGGTGGGGGAAGAGGCGCCAGGTGTGTGGGACGGCGGGCAGGCCTTGGCCCGAGAGCCAATGAGAGAGAGAGAGGGAAACACAAAGAGAGTGGCAGAGAGAGGCAAGAGAGTCGATGGTGCTGGTGATGACGATGGTGGCAGCGGCAACGACGGCGTATTGATCGATGGGTTTCGTTAATTTGAGAGGCTTCGATCGATCGATATCTCTACCCCCCCACCATCCAATCCCCCTCCCTCCCTTGGCCCCCACCCTCTCCCTCCCTCCCTACCCCTCCCTACCCCCCCCCCCCCCACCTCCCCCACCTGGTGTGTTCCCGCAACGTCTCACAAACGAGAGAGAAACAGAGAGAGAGTGTGTTCCACCCAGGGTGACCGAGCGAGGATAAAAATGCTGCTGTTATCCTGAAGGGTACGGTCTTTCACAGGTAGTAGTTTCCTCTCTTCCACCCTGTTCACTCTCTTTACTGAGGCGGGGTGCCGAGGAAGGGGCGGACACGGGCTCGGAGTCCCGTGCCCTCCTCACCGCGGGACAGTGGGGCTCTTAGCGCCACACGCTGCCCGCGTGGCGCCTCTGCAACTCATGCAGACGGTATATTGACCTCTGTGTAGTCTCGTACAAGGAGAGGAAGGGCGCAAATACCCCAGAGCTGAGGCACACGTTTGTAAATATGCCTTTAGCTTGGCACACATTTGAGGTAATTAATTCTCAACCCGGTAGGCACATGCGCTCATCATTAATGCGCCCACACACAGTCAGTCATTTAAAAAACCCAGCCTAAATTTCCTGGTGTTGAATGGGGTCCTTCAGGTTCTTGCTCCCTTCCTCTTTCTGATCCGCAATAGCTTGCGTAGTAGCACCTCAGAATATCTAACCATCTTTCTCTTTTGGATAAATTACAACATGTGTTAATTAATGACTCAGACTGTGCTTGTGTGTCCTGAGCGCTGCTTTAACGTCAATGCTTTTCATACGGGTAGGACCTGAAAGATTTCATGAGACAAGCTGGAGAGGTGACGTTTGCTGATGCCCATCGCCCTAAGCTCAATGAAGGGTAAGAACATGAGACTTCTTTATACTGCTAATGTTGCTTTGTCACTTGACTTAACACATGGGTTTTAACCACCTACATACTTTGTTGACTGGGATCCCCCCTGGGGTCTATACTTGGTCTACTTTTTCCTCTCTTCACCTCAGAATAGAGACGCTAAAGTAGATTCAATTCATTGCTTTGTCTTGAAGCATCTTCCTCATATTAAAGTACTACACACCATGATTTTATTTCTGCAGAGTGGTTGAGTTTGCCTCTCACAGTGACCTGAAAAATGCCCTTGAGAAGCTGTCTGGAAAGGAAATCAATGGCAGGAAAATCAAGCTCATTGAGGCAGCCAAGAAGAGGTGAGTTTTTTTTCCCGCTTTCCTCTCAATCCACAGTGACTTATTGATGGGAGTTTCAGAGAAATGAGCCCTTATGCCGTTGATGCTAAGCTAGCTCCTACGACCTAGCAGCACACAATATGGTTTCACGATCCGTCACGGCGAGAGAATGAGTGCTCTTTCTCTTCTTTCTCTCTGCTCCAGGTCCCGGAGTCGCTCCCGTTCCCATAGCTCCTCTCGGTCTCGCTCCCGCTCCCGTTCCCGTGGGCGTTCCCAGTCTCGCTCACCAAGGCGTTCACGCTCCCGCAGCCCCAAGACGTACAACCGCTCCCGGTCACGCTCCGCCAGCGGCACGCCGCCCGCCGCCAGCTCTCCAGCCAGAGAGGGCGAGAGAGACAAGGAGCCTGCCGCCAAGCGCTCCTCCAAGAGCAACAAATCTCCCACACCCTCGCCTCCCCCTGCCCAGAGAGGCTCTGCCCCGAGAGGCTCTGCCCCGAGAGGCTCTGCCTCACGCTCCCGCTCCCGCTCTCGGTCTGCTGATAGCCGCCACTAAGAGCAGGTGGGAGGTGCTATCGGTCTGCGTGCACACACACATACATACATACATACATGCACACACATACTCGCACACATATACAGTTCATGGTATTATGTCACAGTCCATATCTGTGAGAATTACGTATCTCATTGGCTGATAGTTAAAACCTGTAGTTTAGTAACACCAAGATGGCCAAATGATGTGATAGAATACTGTGAATTCACTCAGGCATGTCAGCACACCTGTTCTATATAACATGCATACATACACACATACGGTATATATATATACCTATTCATATCTCAGAAGGAAGCTGTGTGCTCCTCCGTAGTTCTGGGCTGTCTTTGGGGTGTCGAAAATTGACACAATTTGTCCTTCCCTTGTGGACACTTTTAGTGCATTGGTTCATATTTTGAGGGCAAGTTAGGGAGGAAGTATTTTGGACTCTTTCAAAAAGGTAGCCACATTCTGCAAAAATCGTGTCTTCAGATCTCTTCACATAAAATGTGTTAGTTAGCTTTTGTTTGTTTTTCATTAATTTCACTACAGTGGATGTATGAAGTCCAGCCTAACCAATGCTTGACTTTGCTTTTGCTTTTGATTGTTTTTACTAGTAATGATGGGATAGTCGTTTTTTTATTCATCTTTCCAAGTACTCTCGTGAATCCTCTTCTTTGATAGCATGAGCTACTGAAATTAATCGTGTGCTTAGTTGTGGTCGTATTTTTGCGAACGGTTTTGGTTGCAGCTATTCTATAATAAATGTTGATTTAAAGGTTGAGGTTTGTTGCCGTTTGTGAAAACCTTGTATTGTGGCGGGGGGGGGGGATACATTTCAGGATTAAAATATGCTCTTCATTGACGGTCTACATGGTGCAGTTCTTTTCCCTATACATTGCATTTAAGAATGTTTTGCTTGCTTTAGGGATTTTGGGTAAAGCAACAGTTTTTATTTGTTTTAAGAGTGCTTAATTGTACAGATGATCAAATGAGTAAGATACTGTTGGACATTTGTATTGTACACCCACACATACAGTTAATGGTATTTTGTCACAGTCCTAATCTATGAAAATGAGTTATCTGGTTGGCTGAAACCCTGTACTTTAGTCACATCCTTTCCATACCAAGAAGGCCAAATAATGATGTGATCAAATTCTGTGAATTCACGCAGGCATGTCAAAACACCTGTTATTATGTAAGTGTTGTTGCACAAGGAACATGTTGAGAGAGAATGGTTTGGGAAAAAAATTGTACTCTAGTTTTAACTGCATGAACCCTGGCATGTCATAAAAGGCAAAACAAGGCAACCATTTGGCGGAAATTGCCGCTCTACAATGATGTGGGTGTGTAGATTTTTCTTTTTGTTAGTTTTGATGTAGGGCGGAAAAAAAACCCAATTATGGAGCCCTTGGTGACCCTGGTCAATGAAGTATTTTATTTAGCATTTAATGTATAATTTTCTTTATAATATGGACATTTGACTCACAGGGACTGTGACATACCATTACCTGTGTATGTACCGTATACCAAACAGGAAATACAAACTATTTTAAACATTTGCTGTGTATATCAGTACTTAATAATAAAGTCAAGGGTCAACAAATACATACTTGTTTTGAAGTTCAAAGTAACAACTTATTTCAGAATATCAAGTAGTTGTGATTTGAAAAAGAAAAGATATATATACATTACAATATTACATAATATGAAGCCATAGTTCACACAAGATCAGTTGCAGCATAGTGAAGTCATACAATATGGCAAAAATAAAATCAAGCTCACAGAACCATGAAAAGCACACAAAAGCGACTGTTTCAGTTGGGAATG
The DNA here is from genome assembly GCF_963280865.1 of Gymnoscopelus braueri. Lineage (NCBI taxonomy): Eukaryota > Metazoa > Chordata > Actinopteri > Myctophiformes > Myctophidae > Gymnoscopelus > Gymnoscopelus braueri. Next base: position 17,827,327 of record NC_137616.1, read on the forward strand.
ATGACTGCAACATCGGTAGGGTGGAGGCTGAGTTAAACAGTCACGCCTGGCCTGAGTCAAATTAATTGGACTCCGTGCTAGGTGTGACCAGATCAGAACTGAGACAGATGTCACCCTCTTAATGCAAAACGGGTGTAGTCACTCTGTATGCAGTCACACTCCTAGAAACCTAGTCAGTGGGCCTGGGTGTGTGACACCTGTTGTGCATCGAGCTAATCAATGCATACCGGATAATCAGCCATCCCCACACAATCACATTCAGAGTCATGTCTCTATCATGACAAGTCCTGTATCTGCTTTTGTATCGTATTATCTTTTTTCCTTGTGGTTAGCCACCATATGATCACAACTAAGGCATGGCAAGCAGTATGTTACTTGGAAATAAAGAACTTTGTGATCCAAGAACCGTGGCTGTTGTCTGTCCAAACTCAAGCCTGTCACAGTCGGTTGATTTGTGTGCGTGTGTGGGAATTGTTTTATGTTTCTAATGTCAGCTTTTCAGACACTGCATACAGAGTATGTAGTGATTTCACATCAACTGTAATGTAGACACTGACTATTAATTGCTGCATTTATGTGGTCTCACAATGCTGTTCATTTTCTATTCCAAGTTTGTTGAACAATACCCAGTAAAATCCTCAGAGGGTACAAATATAACCAACTCTAAGTTAAATGAATACAGGGGATTTTTACGGTTTAGTACAACAGAAGGAATAGGTAACAGCTTTTTCAGTATGCTTGGTTAGCGAAAGAGTTCACACAGCTGGAGAGAGTGTTGAAAGGTTCTGTGAGATTCATCCATCATACAGAATCGTCAGCGGGCTCCTTTACCTCCTCCGGAGTGGCGGAGGCTGGCTGGTACATCTTCTTCTCTGTAGGAGGGCAGAGGAAAGATAGTTCACCGTGGTCAGATTGTTTGCGAGGAGCCAGGAGTTTTAGAGAAGCCAGCAGAGTAAACAAAATTACTCATGTGAAATTATGCCTTCAACTGTGCACGCTTGCTGAACATTGATATATGCACTTGTGCTTTTTCAGCTGGATTTTACTTATGTTTCAGGCTTGTTTTTTGTGGGGGGGTTTTTGGGGTTTTGCTATCGATTATGTTTAGAACTTTACAAGACGAGACCTTTATTCCTCATGGCCGCCAATCTATCACAGCCTAGCTGTAATTTATGGCGTGCATGCGTGGCTGACCCACCTTTCTGTTTGACCTTGAACCTCTGGTGACATCTAAACAGCACAATGAGCATGCCCGCTTCCATCAGCTGGAAGGCTATGTAGACCATGGGAAAGATGTAGAGAGGTCCGATCACGTCTGCTGGAAACGCCACCTTCAATACAGTGGTGCACAGCTGGATGTTCTGACAGCCTGTTTCCATGGCGATGGTCCTCCGGCCCCTGAGGGGAAAAAAGGCTCATTCATAAGTCATAGTAACACAGAGAGAGGTACATGATTATTTCATGTGTTGTGACATGATTCATGGGTACATAAATAACGGCTTTGGGCCAAATATCCATTAGGGCTCTGATTTGACCTGGAAAGCTATTGAAAAGCTCCATAAAACAGATTAATCATCTATACGAATCAAATATAATGAATACTTTTGACATATTTTCTTGAAAATCTGTTCTTTTCTGCGAGCGGCACCAACGTGTAGTAACCATCTGCTATTTTTGAAAAATCTTGTGAGATGTGTGAAAAAGTGTTAGAACTACTGATTTAGAAGGCATTTGTAGAATCGGCCTCAGGTCTTAATGGGTTAATTGGGCTACAAAACATTGTTACACCACTCACGATCCATTGAGTCTGAAGATGGAGGAGAGGACGTAGCCAAATGTAAAACCTATGAAGGGCATTAGAGCAGCGATGGCCATGAGCTGAGGAGACAGCACTGTCATGATGGAGCCACCGATCCCAACGGTGGCCATGATTCCCACAACCAAGCAAGCAGTCCACATTATAGACAATCCCACCTGAGCAGTGGAAAGAGGAAAAATGTGACTGGTGACTGGTCCCATGAATTGTGTAACTAATGCTTCAGGTGTTTTTGGCAGAATGTTCAAGGGACAATGACATAACATGGACAAGAGACATCATGAGATGGAACATGGCATCAAGCTTAAGTAACAGACAGGGGGTCAGGCCAACAGTTTGGCCTTTTGGGGAAACAAAAAGGAAATGATTTAAGGTCTTAAGCTATGCATCACATCTCCATGTCCATCTTACTTCAGCCTCCCATGTATACGCTCTGACCTTGGTGATGGTCTTGGAGTACTGTGGCTTATAGTAGTTGATGAGGATTCCGAAACCACACGGTATGAGGGTCATGACCAGGGCCAAGATGATGCCACCGTAAGGCACGGCGTTCTCCAGACCGGAGAAGCCCTGGCAGTACAGGTAGAGCAGCAGGGGCATCATTCCCAGAGCCAGCACAGTGGAGCAGGAGGTCATCACAATACTGAGACAAATACACACACACACACACAACAATGTTCTCACCTGATTTGGTTTTCAACTCGGTCACTTGCTATTCTTCAGTCCTGGCTAGTGCAAACTACGCCTTGTTGGACAAATTTTGGAGTTGGAGGAACAAGATATTAAGCAAAAACTGGATTCCTACATGATCTTACAGATATAAATGGACAGTTACAAATAGGAGTGACTCACTAACCCCCCCACCCACCCCACCCCACACACAAACAGCAGGAAACCAACAAATCTAGACTCCCATGGAACCTATTTTATACAGTATAATGTGAAAGACATAAACACACATGGACTACTGGGATGTACACAACCGAACTATAACAGATGCCTGGTAAGGATAACTGCTGTAAATGTTTCATTGTCAAAAGATGGTATATTTACTTATATTCACTGTTGATAGACTGTACATAATAACATCCATATACTCACTGTTGTAGGCTGGCTGACACTATATAAATCCTCATATTAACTGTAGATAGTCTGTACATTATATCCATTAATAAAATTATGATTTTTGAATTTGTACTGGTGAAAGATTATACATTATATTTATGATTAAGGATAGAATATACATCAGTCAGTCCAAGTGCAAATGGCTAGAGTCATACTTAAAAATTATCTTCGGGTCACCTACTTATATCTACTTGTTCATATTCACACATTTCGAGTAAATGGATCCCTAACATTTGTCAGTTTATTTTGGTTGATTTACCATATAAGTACATAATCAAATCAATAGAATGCATCTCCCATTTCTTACAAAAAGAAACGTCTGGATTTGTCTGAGAGATTTATGTTATACATAACAGTATAACCTTTCATTGCAGGAAAGGTTGTTTTGAGAGCATTGCTGTCTTAAAGGGGTAGTTCACCCCCAAAATAACTTTTTTTCTATTGATTACTGACCATCTGGAGCCTTGAATTCATAGATATTTTTTTGTTTTTGTCACATTCCTAAGCCAATAATTTGATTATAATAAATGTGTCCCCATTGATTCCGGTAGGAGACACAAATGCATTTGTGTCTCCTACCGGAATCAATGGGGCTAAATTTATTATAATCAAATAATAAAGGAAGGAATGCGACAAAAACAAAAAACTATCCATGAATTCAAGGCTCCATGGGGTGAGTAATCAATAGAAAAAAAGTTATTTGGGGGGTGAACTACCCCTTTAAGTCTAAACAATCTTACAATATGTCTGAATATTCTGTGCTACAAGGACATGGCTCAAGGCCAGTTCTTCATAATGTTTATGGGAGCCTTTCTGTTGCCTAAGAGTGACCCTGACATTCTTAAAATGTCAATACTACTAATACAAGTGATCTTTTGGCAGGTGTGCTATTTTCAAAACACCATAAACTGTGATTCTATGTGAGAGGAAACAAGTCGTGTAATCTCATGTCCTTTGTAGTGTGTCTGTGATTCACTCCATTTAACTCATTAGTCAGTGAATGTATTAATGGCTACAGTTGTCCGGCAGTTACAGATAAGAACCATAGAGATCTGATAGAAACGGAATGTCCTGGTGTGTCGTACCATAAAGTACATGTCTAGGAACTCAAATCTAACAGGAACCTAATGGGGTGACTGACCTGGCGGTTAAAGTAAAAGACAGCATGTTGGATGGGGGGTTCCTATGGCATTATTATTATGATAATTTCACGGCTTAATGACCAGGTGGGCGATTGTGGGTGTCCAGCAGGTCATTCAACTCTGATAATAAAATGAAGGCTGCCAGGGATTATTATTAGTGGTACATGAGTCATGACATTCACATTTTATTAGGGCTGCAACTATTGATTATTTTTCTAATATTTTTTTATAATCAACTAAATAATTGATTTGTCTGATTAAGCACTTAATTCCTATTTAATACCATGCCGTACAACATACAAAAACATTGAAGATAGCAGATGTACAAGCTCACAACGTGTCGCATCGCAACTCAAGCTTGCAGATCTACTTTTCTGCTATTTTTGCTACTATACCTAAAAACAAATCAACCAAAAAATATCATTTTATTGAATTCGCTTATTGTTTTACAACTGATTTGTTTGATTGAATGTTGCTTCCCTATAAAACAGCATTTTGGATGGTTGCTTGCTCCTATGGCCTTAATATGATAATTTCATGGCTTAATGATCAGGTGGGCGATGTGATGTCCAGCAGGTCATTCAACTCTGATAATACGATGAGAGCCGCCCATGATTAGTGGTACATGACACAGGATTGGCGCAAGGCATCATTGCTTCTTGTGATGTCAGAAATTAAAAACAATCCCTGCAGGCCAAGGCTACTAAATGTCGCCATAACAGAGATGGCCAGGAAAGCACATGATGTGCAACTAATTATCAGCCTTGCCTTTTATGAAGTGATAATGCATGTCTGGTGGGGATGTGAGAGTGATAAATGCTACAATACATAATGTCCCGCTCCTTGGCATGCAGCCTACTATTACATTGTTTAATGGTCTGGCAGAAACCAGCCAATTACAGTTATTATCATATTCATCTCTTTCATCAGACAGTCACCCCAGCCCACACTAGAATGCCCAGAAACGGAAGGTCAAAAACTATTCTAGACTTTCATAATGTACTGTTGGCAAACATATTATCCACATATTCTTAGCTTTAGTCTCAGATACAGATGTGTAGGTCATGTTTTCACTGAGTAGTGATCCAGATAGAGACTGTAATTTTAAAGGGATAGTTCACCCCCAAAATGACTTTATTTCTATCGATTAGTCACCCCATGGAGACTTGAATTCATGGATGTTTTTTTGTTTTTGGTACATTCCTAAGCCAATAATTAATTACCGGCAGTGGTTCCTGTAGGAGACACAAAGAGTCTCCTTTGTGTCTCCTACCGGAACCGCTGCCTACTGGTCCGCTGGTCATCAAATTATTGGCTTATAGGAATGCGACAAATACAAAAATATATCCATGAATTCAAGTCTCCATGGGGTGACTAATCGATAGTAAAATGTATTTTTTTGGGGGGGTGAACTATCCCTTTAATCTGACTGTGCCTTATGTGAAGTATCTGTATGATTGTAATTAGCTTAACTGTAGCTGAATGGGTAAAAAGGCCCCCCAGTCTGCTTCTCATTTACTGGATTCATAGCATCCACTGCCCCTAATAGTTAGGATGTGTAAAGGCAGAGGACGAAGTTCACTTATGTGTAAATGTACAGTGAAAAATACCCCAACAACAAATAAAGGAGACTCTATTATTATTATTATTATTATCCATGAACAAGCTGATTTAATACTTTGATTTGACTTTCTATTTCACAGTGCACAGTGTATTACAGGAACCGATCTGAACCATTTGCAGCAAATGACCTCTACAAAACCACACATCAGAGATGGACCGGATGTGCTGTATATACCTGAGGTTCATGTCTCCTTTGAGAGCCAGGGCCAGGATGTTGGAGATGTTTCCTCCTGGACAGCATCCACAGATCAGCACTGCTACGGCGGCCATTGGGTCTAACTGGAACACCTGGAGCACAGGGACAGTACATGAGGGAGACACTGGCTGATGCTGATAATAATGATTGCCATTGATATTGATAAAGGGGGTGGATATGAGATGGCAGCTCGCAAACAGAAGTTTAAAGCTTCAGGTCCTCTTAACGAGGCCAGACAGTGGATAGGGCTGCCATGATCATGACATTTTACTTGACGATTAACTGTCACACAAATAACTGTGATTAATTATTTAATTGTAAAAACATTACATACGTGTTTGGCTTTTAGGCTTTGTAAACGGAAATGTGCACAAATAACTTGTGCAAATACAAAGAAATGACTGACAATTGCCTCAACCAATAATCAAAATAAGTATTATTGAATAATGTTATACTTTCAAAAATTTAAAATAATTGTGGGAATAGCCGATCTACAAGCTCCAAGCTTGTGAATCTGCAATTTCCGCTATCTTTGAAATAAAATTCAACAGATGAATTTATACAGATGAATGGAAACGATTCTGACGATTAAGCGAAAATAATTGCGATTATCTGAAATAATTGTGATCAGTCGATTATGTAATACAATTGTGACAGGCCTAACAGTGGATAGACTACTAACCTTAGCCAGGCAGAAGGATGTGAGAGGCATGACTCCATACTGAGCCACCACAGCTATAGCCACACCCTTAGGTCTCACTATGTGGGCCTGAAGAGAGAAGAGATGGTTCATCATAACACCACCATGTCTTTCTTACAGTGGTGGAAGAAGTACTGACATTTTTTACTTAAATGGATAGTTCACCCCTAAAATGACTTTTTGTCACATGGAGACTTTAATTCATGGATATTTCTTTAGTTTTTGTCGTATTCCTCAACCAATAATTTGATGACCGGCAGCCGTTCCGGTAGGAGACACAAAGAGTCTATTTTTTTGGGTGAACTATCCCTTTAAGTAAAAGTATCAATACCACAATGTAGAATTACTCTGTTACAAGTAAAGGTCTGGTGTTCAAAATGTACTTGGGTAAGAGTACAAAAGTATTGGCATCAAAATATACTTAAAATATATCAAGAGTAAAAGTACTCATTATGTAGTATGTCCCATTTCACAAGTTCGTCATGTATACAAATCTTTTGAAAATAGCTGATCTACAAGCTCACAACACGTTGTGAGTTTGTACGATACGATGCGTTGTGATCTTCAGCTTTAGATCAGCTATTTTCGCTATTCATCATACAACATATATGACGAATACCGTTAAGTATATACTGTAGGGCTAAATCTAGCCCTGTAAGTGGTTAAATCTGTGAGTGTACAAATGTAACCAAATGGATCTTTACATTTGTACACTCTCTGAGTTATAAATGGATACATTTACACTGAGGATTTTATTGTTTATCAGTTATATTTGTCTATGAGAATCATTATGACGCTTTTGGGACCTAGTGCACTGGCCAAAACAAAACATGAAAACGTAAAATGAAATGGTATATTGATCTGTCACACACTGTATGTACATATATGTATATGTTAATGTAGCTACAACCTCACACATTTTATGTATAATATACAATATACCCAAAAAATCTAAATGTCCCCTATAATGACATGCTCAAAATAGGGACACTAGGTTGAAAGCAGTTACAGATGGGTGTGGGCAAGATTACCTTGATTTTGCCAACCTCCATGGTGCAACCCAGTGATATCATGGTAATGAACAGGATGACCACGCAGATGAGGCTGATGGCCTGGTCCATGGCTTCTGATATGAGGCGAGGCACTAACAAAACACTACTGGTATTGGCAGCTGTGATGTTATACGAGAAGCTGTCATTCTGCCACAGATCTAAATCATCAAATGGCAGCTCCATTGAGTATTCCATGATGGGACGTTTCAGGGTAGCATCAGTTCTTGGGTTATCCTGGGATAGGTGGACGTACAGGTAGACGGGCACGCACACGTACACATGTACCCATGGATTGGACACACACATTCATAGTAAGGGAGGGAGGAAAGATCAGTGAATTGTTCTTAGACTTTAAAAGTATGATTGCATCATCCACAGTAATGATTACACAGGCACGTGTAATTCATGAATTCTTAAGTATGGCTTGGATCCCCTTTTTCTTTATCTTCACAAGGCCTTGCTTTCATTGCATCATGGCAGCATTCTGACAAGCTGCTATGACAAGCTAAAGACTGAATGAGAGATCATGTCTCATCTCATCCTTGTTGGAGAGAAAGATTTGCAGTTGGTCAGCCCAGCATGCATCTAATTTCATGGTCTTTCATCTAAGACAAGAATTGTGCTTTGGCCACATTGACCCCTGAATTTTGAATTCTGGTGTCAAGTTTGATCACGACACGAGTTAACAAAACCACACATGAGGGTGATTCATTCTTGCACATCTTAAATCTATCTATTTTATAATTTGGCTATTGGAAAATAGCTGATCTACAAGCACACAACACATAATATCATGATGTGCTGTAGCTTATAAATCGAAGCTACAGTTTTCTTAGATTTTCCTACCACTACCTTACCCTACTTTGATAACAAGGCACCCAACTTTTTCCAAAGAAGATGAGGATGACTGACAACCACTTCCTCTCTCACCGTTGTGAGTTGTGTGTGTGAACTGACTATGCTTTCACAATATATTTTTGCACTGCTTTTTCATTCTCCTTATGAAAGAAACACTGCATTATATAAAGATATAACCTAGAAAACCTCAGTGAAAATGCATTGCCTTATTAGCTACTCTCTGCTGATAAGAAACCTATTTGGGGGGACAATTTTATGCAAAAACTTAAATCTCTAATGTATCCACGGCGATTAATATTCATGCCTGCTTGTGCAAACATGGCACAGAATATGAGTAAACCAGAAACAATGCAACATTATTCACCACAAAGTTCATAGATTGTCTTACCTGGTGGGAGAGAGCTTCTTCTTTCCTCTGATCACTAAGACAAATGTGCTCCAAATGTGTTTTCACTGTTCACTTTTGAAATCTGGTTAATTATTATCAACAAATACATTACACAGGTTGTACTATGGTCCACTCACCTGTTCATCTTATCTATTGTTTTCCTGCAGAGATATGCAGGCAGCTGCAGACAGCCAACATCATGCCTATGGTTTATCTCGGGTAACAACACATTCTCAGCAGTCACAGGAAGTTGGTAAACATGAACATTGGTAGACATGCTAAAACAAGTAAATCTAACAGTTGCTGCTCTTTGAAGTGTCTTGCATTGCATAATCAAATTGCTGCTTTATGTTCTGCAGTCCTAAACTTGAGGTTGCTTTTCGTTTATTTTTTTTACAACATAGATTTTATCACAATTACATTTTAGCATATAGTGAACAAATTTGTGATGGTATATATTCTTTACCAGTTTGAGGGTGGTGAAATTTCTTTGTGTCAAAAAGGTTTGAACAATGGGCACATTTCCCCACTGCGGTAATTGCAGAGGTGTAAACATGGATGAAACCAAAGTCTCAAACTTTTGCCTCTTTTACAACAGAATTTATGGCTTAGAGATGCCATTGAACTTAATTGAGGTCGGATCACATTGTAATAAACAAGACTAGGAACTTAAAACTTTCCAAGTTTGTGAGATATGGTATTGCACAGTAGCACAATACAGTGGTAAATTACAGTAGAGTAGACCCATCACCCTTATGATAAATGTGTATGGAAGCACCATCTAGTGGACGCTTGATTTATGCATGTTGCTTAAAGTAGTTCTGAGCAGGCTAGTTTTACATCACCTGCTTCCATGGCTGTAAAAGAAAGGAATATGAAATAACCCAAACGTATTCGATGTTTTAATCTCGTGCAAACCAATGAAGGGACCAGGATTATGAATCCAAGATCAGATGCACTTTCTCTTGAGCATGCATCTTCTTGACTTATTGCCAGACAAAAAGAAAGTGGAATTATATTATTAGAATTTGTTTGGATTTAGTTTTTGGATTTGGGAAATGCTATAACATTAAGTAACTCATTTAGTATGCTTAGATCCTTGGTTTCTCTATTGAACAACTAGAAAGTTATATCAAGTTTATTTAACCTTCAGCTTTTATTTAATCAGGTGAGTTACCAGTTCTCTGGGCCTCATCATGGCAAAAACAATACATTAAAAAAGAACATTGCAATAAAATACATTGAAAGGTCAGCAAGGTGCAAAACAATATAAAATGGGAAAAATACAAACATGCAGCAGGCCAAGCACACGTGTGACTAACAAGTAAACATTTATTTTAAGACACGTTTGGTTTGATCCTTAAATGCAGGGATGAAAACAAAGTTGGGCAGTTTAAGGGTTTCACATAATCATGAAATAGGAAACATAATGTGCAATACTGTATCCTCAGACTATCAGGCGTTATTCATATGAGCAATATTCTACCAATGCCTAATGGCATATACTGTTTCAAAGCCTTAAACTCTGTACATACAAAGGATATGTAAGGATAACTTGAATTGGCCTGGATATAATGTTGATCAAAAGCATTTTACACGCACGACCACAAGAACTTGACACTAATTTGACGCTGTGAACGCTGTTGGATGGATTCCCACCACATCCCCTACTCTCTCTCCTCCCCCTTCCATAAGTC
>NC_137616.1:17840423-17890423 GCF_963280865.1 Gymnoscopelus braueri
TCTTGTTGTTTAAACCGGTGGTTCTCAAATATTTTCATGTCATGGACTCCCAAATAAATGATGTATTTGTCCCCTTACCCACCACCTGAAAATGTTTAGTGCCAGGGAGACCTGCATACCAGATTCGTCTTGTGTTGTGTTGAATGTTTCAAAAATATGTCAGATTTCTCACATTTCCCCCCATTTTTTTTATTGAGAATAGCTATTTTCAAATAGGTGATGGTTTAAAGTGCTCATGTGGCTTCTTTTGGGCTTGTTTTCCTAGACCTGGTTGCTTATTTCTCTCACAAAACCTGGCAACACTGCTGTCGCGGAACAGTGTGTGTCCGTGTAGACAGTGAAGTCACGTGTAAATCCAGCCCTGTGCTCCTCACACTGCTGTCTAAACAGAACGCTCTGCCTCTGCCCTACAGGAGGAGCGCCTGCTCGGTGTTAACGTTGATTCATGTTGTTTTTCACTCGCCCTGTTCTTCTAAAATAGACCCTTTCGCCGAAGAATGAGTGATAATGAAGATATCGATGTCGATAGTGACGTGAGTATACTCAGCAATAAGTTATTTTTCTTCTCCCTGCCTCCCCCCCGTGTGAATATCATTTTTTTTGCTAACCTAGCTGGCTAAGCTGGCGTTAGCCAGCCTTTAAAGGAGTAGTTCACCCAAAAAATTACTTATTTTCTATCAATTACACACCCCATGAACCTTGAATTCATGGGGATTTTTGTTTGTTTTTGTCGTATTCCTAAACCAATGATGACGCCGGTCATCAAAGTATTGGATTAGGAATGCGACAAAAACAAAAAGAATCAAGGTTTATGGGGTGTGTAATTGGTAGAAAATAAGTCATTTTTTGGGTGAACTACTCCTTTAAGCAAGACTAGCTTTGCTGTTGTTTTCTGAGTGAGAAGTATTTCTGATTTCGAGGTTCTGGGGAACCTCGGTTCATATAATTTTGGAAGGCAGTGCTACTTAGTTTCCAGTCCTTTTACTAAATTGCTAAACTGTTTTTAGAATCTGGTTTAACTGCAGGTATAATTGGTCAAAGTGTGGAGAAAAATCGTGGCTACAATTGCACTTTTTTGTTCTGTTTTCTTTGCAGGAAGACTCACCGAGATATCACAATGTGGTGCGTAATGAATGATGGGGGAATGTAATGCCCCCAACGTCGAAAATGTTATTTTTCCTGTACTTCATGTTTGCATTTATCTCATTGATTCTGTTTATTCAGTTGCTTTATCAAAGGTTAAATCTGCTGTATGTTGTTGGTTGGTGACGTTACTCTTTAGAAGGGGAGACAGACGTGACAACTAGACTGCTGCGTCTATAACCGAATAAGAGAATAACTGATTTCATTCATGAAATCAATAATATTCACTGCATGCAAACCGAATGTGTTTATATGCGTTGAATTGGTGGGGTTAACTATGCAATTCTGCAGCGATTTGAACACTGGTACAAAGCTATAACCTTAGTGCAATGCAGGGTATCCCTCATCCATCCTTATGTGTATGTACGCGGCCATAGGGAGTCGGTGACACGACTATCTATATTTAGACCCAAGCATTATAATGCTAGAATAGCTGCATTGGGTTTAAGAATGCACAATAAAGCATGCTGTGTTTTAGATGTTCCGATCAACCGTTTCCTTCGTTTCACGGGGACTCCGTTCATGATCAGATGCGCCAAGCTCACATTAGACATCTAGGTCATCTCGGTACAGACTCAGAGTCACCATTTGCATTCATGTTCCGTCGATGATTTGTTTGTTTCTGCTGAAAACGAACGTGTGTAGAAGAAGCTGCAGCCGCGCCTGCAACTCTAGTGTAAAGTGTCGTGTCAGGAAGGGTGCTGCAGGATGTTGTCCTGTGTTGCAGCCAGTGATTAGAGCCATCTTCCCTCGACAGGCCATTGAGTCCTGGCAGGCTCAATGAATGACGTAGCCGCATCGCATACCGGCGAGAAAAACACCCTGCACGACGTTTTTATTTCTTTTTTGCACAGCAGAACGTAAAGGCACAATAATCCCGCTCAAATAGATAAATCATATGCAAACTGTGAATGCAAAGGGGCATATTGGTTAGGCTGTCACCAGTGTGTTGCTGGCAACTGATACTGATTGTTGTTATAATCAAACCTGTTCTTTTATTGCCCTCCAAAAAGCATGAGGTCATTCTGTCAGCAATGTTAGCTTTTGCACTCTTTGGTATGAAAGCGCATTTAGAGCACGTTAATTGACAGTTAATGAAAATACAAGAACTACCTGCCTTCAGTCTTACAAATAAGTTACACATGCTTTATTTAATTTGCGAACACATGACTCAATATGCAACGTGAGACCCACCACTACAGTATACTTGAAAGGCAGGCAATTGCATCTAGCTTGGCCCACCTAGTCCCATAGGAATGCTGCTGTGGAATAAACACTTGGCTTACACACGATTGAGATGAGAGGAACCATTAGTACTAACAGTGGACAGAGAATTGCAAACATGGGTGGATGGGCATCTAAAATGGCAATTGGTTCATCCGTGTATATAGTATATACAAACTAACATAACGTGTCTTTGTATGGTGTTGGGCCACCAAAAGAACATTTTCAGTGCACCTTGGCATAGATTGTACGCTGGAACACCATTCCAACCAAATATATTCCCTCATTTGGTGTTTTGGTGATGGAGGCTTAGCAGGTGGAGAGCGCTGTTAACACATCAGCCCAAAATTTGTAGGTGTTCAAGTGAGTTGATATCTGGAGACTGTGAAGGCCATATATAGGGCATATACATAGGGCATATGATTCACATTTTCATACAACCATTCATTGACCCCCTCTGAACTGCCGCAATGACGGTGTCAAGCATTCAGGCATGTACCGTTCTCTTGGTGTACAACACACATGCACTCACCCACTTGTGGAGAATATGTTGGAAGGATGACTCATCTGACCATATCACATTTTCCCACATTTCTGTAGACCAGTGCAACGACTGCGTATGTTTTTTGTAATGTTTATTCACTGCAACACAACCATATCTTTTGTGTAGTTGTCATTGGACTCTTCTTACTAAAACAGTCTGATCCCATCCTGTATTGACATCTCACCTGAGGAAGAGTTGCTCTTCTGTTTTTCGTTGCATATCACACAAGCATCATGGTCATCCAATGTGGGCTTTTGGCCACAATTCCCGACCCCATTTACTGATGTCTTTCCCATAGATGGAATTGCAGAATTGCAGACCTATTGAAACACTACCAGTTGAGCAGTCTTTGTGAATCTCCTGCACCTGTGCCTCAATCACGAACTATCTTTCATAGTCAGATATTTTTCTCTTCCCATCATGATCCGAAATCAAGGTCAATTGGTTCTGCTCAGCATTTTTATGAGGGACGTTAACTGCATCATGCGGTACACCTGTATGGAAGCACCTTTTGCTTTTACTTTTACTTTACATTTGTCACCTGTCTGTACTTCATTTATCCGTCTGTATATAGTACATATTATAGATATAATTCATTTATCAATGTGTATATACATTTTAGTCATAGAACATTTATTTATTTGTGTCCATAATCATATTAGTCAGAGATAATTTATCTATATTGCACATTTAGAGAAATAATTAATGTATCTGTCTATGTTAGTCAGCAAGATACTTAATTTATCTGTCTTCTATTGGAGATAATTCATTTATGTAAGTCTAAAATATGTATTAATCAGATAGATGCCTTATAGTTACAATAGAAATTTATATTTATTCCATACATTAGGGCAAATACTGTTTTTCATTTACTGCAGCAGCATAAAGTTGATACAGTGCAGCAAATGTTTTCTTAAAAGGGATGTTTTTATTTAAAAAATGAATAAGTAGTCACAACTCTCTTACATTTTGATGCTAATTTGTTCAATGGGCTATATCTGAATTTAACGTGTTTATGCTGTATGACTTTTCATGCCTGAAGAAATCCCTGCAAGGGGAAACCAAAAGTGAACATCTTTAATATTTCACTTTTGGCACTAAACTCAGTCAATGGAAAAAGCTTTCAAGAAGATTGCAAGGAGACCACGGGTAGTTGGGAAGCTGTAGCTATGAGCTTTTCCATTCAGCACCTGGAGTAGTTAGTTATGTAATGTCTCAGCCAGGTATGAATAGAATGGGAAGGCAGGTTGGCTGCCATGCCCTCTGAGACAGCCAGCAACGGGGATCAGTTATTTGATGACAGGCATGATAATGGTTACACTTAGGAAATTTGACACCTGTTTTCGAGGTGCTTAATGACCCAGATACCATATCCCACTCACAACCTAGGTAGCATGAAGAGGCAAGTGGATGTCCCATTGAAGAGAGACTTGACACCTGTAGTAAAGTTAACCTGGCACGCAGTATAGTGCCTGAGTGGAAATTAAATTGGGTGTGTTTGCCCAGGCTGTCGAATAGGGCACTTTGAGCAAATGTCTGTGTACTCATTTTGACGTTTGCAGTATACTGGGGTGCTTACTGTTGATCTCACTGCACCCTTTACAGGGATGGAAGTCAGCTGCAAATCACTAGAGCCCATAGAACATTCACTTTTTATGTAGTTTTCAGTCTGAAATGGAATAGCCACCTTCAAATTTATTTGTCATAACATGATATGTTTCTGCATGTATTGCAAACAAGAAATGCACATTATTCGATTACTAAAATTGTATTTTAAGGTTCTGATGGTGAATTGATTATGTCATTACTTGTTGTATATCTACACACCACAGTAGCAACATGACAGAGCAGTTCTGTTTTATGGTGGATTGTTTATTTACATATTTCTACACGATACCAGTTGGACGTGAGAAACCATCTACCCCGCCTCATATCAAAATGGCTGCCAGACTCATAATTACGCATGCCATCGATACCAGTCATCTGTTTGTTTACGGCGGGGTTAATGGAGGGAGAGCTGTCACGCCTCATGGTTGAATTTGTGTATATTATGAAGACGAGGCACATGGCTCTCGTAGTGGAAACGCCTCCTGCTAAACGGTTTTTACTGTTGTGCAATAGGCAGCAGCTGTCTCCATACTTGCATTCCACATTCTAGTGCCTTGTCATGAACTGGGCATGGTGGCTGGGTATTGCAGATTGTTTTTTTTTGTCTGCAGGCCACAGTCGGTGGTAATTCGCGAAATTAGCCAGCCACTGGCAGCCACTTTTTGAATAAGGATTGTTTTTCAAGTCTAGGCGCCCAGAGTATACTGTACTGTAGCAGTTTTTCATTGCTGCCCTCTAATGAAGGAGGAGTAAAGCTTAATTTATAGTACTTAGTTGCGCGATTGTTTGGTTAGAGACACGTCATACAAGGAAATATAAATAGGCTTAATTGAGACTTTGGGTAACCAGGTGAATCACTCACTTTAATCATAATGCTGGAGTCCTGCATCCTCCACGACTGCATAGGGCTGCATATGTTTAGCTATAAAGCCCCCAATGGTTTAGTTTTGTGAACTGTGAATCTCCATGGAGACACTGTTTAAATGTTCATACCTGACTGTCCTTGTCATTGGACACGGTAGGGTGGTGATGTCTTCATAAATGGGTCATCATATATTAGAAGTAATGCTAGCATAAACCATTTACTGTATGTAGTATGTTGCACAGTGCTTGCACACAGTGAGTGTTTTATCCACCACTTTTTGTCATTGTCATTGTACTACATCCGTAGAGCATGATTTGTTGTGCCATGGTGGGGTTCGCCGAAAAATATGTCACATTGTGTGACTTCACATCACGGATGTAGATGCTTGATATACAAACGTAATGCTGCATATTCTGCACTGTTTTACTAACTAGTTATTTTTATCGGTCTACATCACAATCCTGTTATTGACAACAATAAAAATATAAGAAGATTACAAAAATGGTAATAATAAAAGCAGAAAAACAAAAAGAAATGCAAATAGTATATTGTCACTATCGGCCAGAAACCTTGTATGTACAAAACCGTTACTTTTCAGGAAATGGAATAAAGAAATCTGTGATCCAATGTAGTTCAAGCTCTTGTTAATACTTTTCATTGGTTCAATTATTGAACTTCAATATTTATAAAACCCTCAGACACACTTAACCACTTTCACTTTGGAAATCTTTCAAACGTAGCAAAAATAGTACTCACAATGCGTGTAGCTAGCAACGACGCTTTGTAAACTTGTAAATCTGCTGTTTGAAACGGTATGTGGCAGAAAAATGGAAATAAAAGGAAGTTAAATTGCATCTACACAACTGTAGATTGTAAGGCTGTAGTCTGTAGTGAGGCTGTGCTATGGTCAGAGCATGTTATTAAGCACTTAAACCCTATATACTCCGTTGCCCGTGGTCCCCCACCGCTCTATACTTGGTTCCCTCCTATTTTCTCTCTATACTAAATCACTTTGCTGAAAAGAGTCGAGCTACAAGCTTACAAGTTCACATTCACAAACGTGTCATGACGAGTTGTGAGCTTGTAGAGCTGCTATTTTAGCTGAAACCTATTGCCATTACCAGAATCGGGACGCTAGGTTTCATGTGGTTTCAACTCAACAAACACTTTGAATGCACACAACCATACAGTCATCAAAAAGTACTGCTAAGCCTTGTGGCCTAGAGATTGTGTCGTGCCAGGCCAAGTGCAAAAATGTCAGCATGTTTGCTTTTTGTGGCATTAGTTGTGCTCGTAGAGTTGTGAGAATATGCCCACTGACATTAAGCACTCCCTCGGAAAGAACACTGGTACATTAATGAGGTAGATAGCTTTTTCAAGATGTTTGTGATGATATTCACAAACATGTGAGGATATTCACGAACATGTGAGTATATTCACTTTTATTCTGTTAATGGAAATTCGCCATGATTGATTACATTATCTTGAGGGTTTTTATGGCGAATCTTATATCCTCCCATCCCTAATTTTGCCATTCTGCACAATGTAATGACATAACGCAACTTGGTTATGGGAACTGAGAAAAGGTCGTTTTAAATTGGCAGTCAAATTTTAATGCAATCAAAGCACAAATTTAGGATGTCCCATGACTTTAAAAAGGTTACTTCGACACCCTAATTTGAAAATGATTTATGATGGCGCAAAGATACGATTATAATGGTGCAGCAGCTCCAGTCTTTGGGGAGAATCCTGCCATGGAATGGGAATTTCTACTTCCTGGTCTTGTTAATCAAACTTTACAAACTTAACTAGGTCAATTTCAGTCTGCCGTTGTACTTTCAGTTTTATTATGACTAAGGAAGTGACAGCAAAGTCACTGAGTGTAAATATAATTGAACAATTTTATACTTCTACCTTAAAGGCTAATTTATACTTAATGAACGGCCAACACATTTTTGCAGTTTTTGTTGTACCGCATAGTATACTATATCCTTAAGAGGTGACACACGAGACTTGTTTTCTTTTATCTCTTGTACTGGTTGTGGTTAGTTTGGTTTTGTGATACAAGGATAGTCATTAAGAAAGCATGAGAAATTTCCACCAGCCATATGCTGTTATGCCAGCAGCTTGGTCAGATAACTAAACGGTGAACACACACAAAGAAAAGAGATCCCTAATGATGGTTGTGTGACTTCTACCATGTCTCCCCAATGCTTTAAGATATGACTTGTCTTGAATGCATTACGATAGTTGCTAGCTAACCGTGACTTTATTGGGAGTGTATTATCATTTGGATTGGAGCAAACGTGATTGGGCCCTGGGCTTCGGTCTCCATCTAGAGAAGGCTGGATTGGTTGGTGGTTTGGCCAAAACTGTATCTACTGGGTGCTAGTATAGAACTGAGATGGTATGATGGGTTTTTTTCCTAAAAGCTTGGACTGCAGCAGCAAACTATTCTATTGTCTCATGGTGATGGTCATGTGACTTTAGCAGCCATTTTCTGCCCTTACGCTTGAATTGAAATGCAAATGTATGTTAGAAATAGGCAGTCACTTGTCTTAGACACAGTGGATGGAGTAGTGTAGTTGGTAGTTACACATCTTAGTGAAGTGCATGAGAAGTGTGGATTTGTTTACTGTAATATATTGCATTGAGCTGCCTGAAACAAACCATGACATTGGCCTAGTATGGGAAGCTTAATTGGTTAACCCTGTGACAGAAAATACAATACATACAGGAGGGGCCAAGTGTTCAAGTATTATCCATTACAACAGAGCTGCTGGCCATGTCATGGCCAAACCAAGACACACTATTGAGAAACCCTAGACTCCTCTGAAGGACAGGCTTTTAAGCAAATACCATTTAACGACATTCAATCTAACCTCCCTATTTGGGGCATGTCATTTAGTAATTATAAGCAAAAAATACCAGATCTGCAAGCCATAGTTCCTAGCTATTTTCATTTTCACAATTATTTTGTACAAAAAAGTATATAGGCAGGGCATAAGTGGTTAAAGAGGAGATTAAAACGTTGAACTTTGCACTCAAAACTGTACTTATTTGCATGTAATTGTCAAAAATGGTCAATGGTGCTAATTGGACTCAATATATAGCACTACAGGTTGGCACAGGAATATATGAAACGGCTGAAAAACGCAAAAAAATACTGAAGGGGGGCTTTAAGAACATTGCATAAGCGTTCATTCCATGTGCAACGGTCTTTGCAGTTAGCCAACCGGCTTGCTGGTTTATTCAGTTGATGCAATCCTCAACCAGGATCTGGCAGCCTCCAACTCCTCATCTCAATAGCTTTAGTGTCTTCACTTTGACTTGACCATGACGTAGAGCAGCCACTCCTGCATGGCACACGTAATGAAGGGCAGTGGTGGTGGGTAGAGACAAAAAAAAACTAACCTAAACGAGACGAGTACATGGATATGTCTCTTGCTTACTGTTAACCTTGTCACCTTGAGGCCACAGTGGGCGGTCTGACTGATCATGCCTTTGCTTGTTTGAAAGTTAGTAGCTTCTGGTAGAATAGAAAACACTTTTATTTCATCACAAAGGCTTGGAGAATCCACAAATTCAATAACTAGTTTAGTAGCAAAAAGGATTATGGTTCTTTAAAAAAAAAAAGGTTTAATTTCCCGTTATGTCTAGTAGAGTATAACATGCAACACAACTCTTAGTTGAGTCTAGAGGCCGAGCTAGCATCCCCCAGAGGTTGTACTCCAAATTTGGGCAGGGTTTCACCTGATCAGGGCCCCATTGTCTTACATAATTATAACATTATTTAAAGGTAGGGTCGTTATTTTCTCTGTTTAAAATAAGTGTTAATAGCTCTATATTCTGATAGTACTCATTGCTATAGAGTGTTTGTTCAGTAACCGGAGTCTCGCATGTATCTCCAGCTCTTTATTAAACAGAAAATGCATTTTCAGGTCGGGATACCAATTTTATCCAATTACTATAGAGAACTCAGACAGGAGACAGGATACAGATTAAACAAGTGAAATTGTAAGTGATGACAAATAAATGAGCAGACAAATTTTTTTAACTGGAACACTATAAAAATGAAGCTGATAAATGGTACTCTCTCCTGATTGGCTGAAATTGTCACCTACTTGAAAATGTATTTTCTTTTTATTAAAGAGCTGGAGAGACAGGAAGACCCCATGTGACTGAACAAACAGCAATGATTACTATCAGAATATAGAGCTTTAACCTTTAAAACAAAAAACCTTTTGTTTTAACCAAAAAATATCACTCACCCTACCTTTTTTAATGAAATATTTCAGTATAAAACGTGTGGAGTTACGTACTTCTGTGGCCTACTGGCAGTGTGCACAAAAAATTGGCAATGATTGGTCCAGCGTTTTTGCGAGATTAGATCCGGTCACGAGTCACGACACACATGCACACAAGCCCAGCGCTCTTAAAGACGGCTAGACTACCTTCAGAGCCACGCTGTAAAAACCACTAGGGTCCATATAAAAGTCACTTGGACTTTCCAACATTGCTGTCTGATTTCTGTCTAATTTCTGATTTCTTAACTTTTGAACATGCTTCCTAGTTAGCCTATCTACCGTATATTGTTATTATGGATTCATAATGGTTCATGGGTTATTATGCAAGTTAACCCATTCAATCCGGGAACGCATCTGTGTCATTTCAGAACACTTTGGCTATTCAAAAAATTGCACTTGTAGATCTGCTATGTTTTTGAAAAATTTGAAAAATGTGTGCAAATCATTGAAAAAAAAAAGTGTATATATATATCATTTTGGGTGGTCCTTGACATGAAAAAGTTTGTGCACCACTGATATAGCAACATACGTTTTTCAGAAACCAGTTGGGATTTAATGGGTTAAATGCTGCCCGTAAGCTGAAATGTAGACTGCACACAGGTATAGGTGTTGTTTTAATCTGTCTTAATGTCCTCATGGTATGATGGGTCTCTGTTTTTTGAGCCAGTGCAGGGGACCGGGGGCCAGTGGGGGTGTGAGTCCACAGTGTGTGTGCTCCAGTGCTGACCCCCCTCCCCACGCTGGTCTGCTGCCAGGCTGAAGGCCCCCCTTGTGACTTTTCTCATTGCAGGCAGACAAACGGGCACACCACAATGCGCTGGAGCGCAAGCGTAGGGACCACATCAAAGACAGCTTTCACAGCCTACGGGATTCCGTGCCTGCCTTACAAGGGGAAAAGGTTGGTGAAGAGGTTGGTAAAGCCCTGCGCTGGGCAGCTGTAGCCCTCCAGGAGGTCAACCCCAAGCCATTTTGGAATAAACTTTGAGCGGTTTGGGATTTGTATCAGATGTTTTGTCAATTGTGTTTAGTTTTTTTTTGTACTTTGCATATGTTGGTTGAATGCTTAATTTTGCTAGATGATTTAACCTGTACATTTAGTTACAAAATTGAATGCATTATCTAAGTAACACATTTTATTGATTTAATTATTCTGCTGTTCACTGCTGTTGTTCCTGAACCTGTATGTATGTATGTATGTATGTATGTATGTAAATATATATAATGCTAAAGCCTCAGTTATACTTAATTGTGCGCTGGTGTCGCATACCAAAAATAGCCGTTCTACAAGCTTACAACGCATCGCGACACGTTGTGAGCTTGTAGATTGGCTGTTTTTTTTGTGCGTAACACCAGCGCGCAAAAAACTATAACTCAGGTTTGAGACCCACCCAGCTGCTTGTTGCACTTGTGCTCGTCCATGGAGAATAGGAGATGGAAACAAGAGACTAGGATGAGGGCAGATGGTAGAAGAGTACAGAATGGCAGCCAGCGACACAGTGATGTGGTCTAAATACTTGGCCCAGCATCAGGAACTTATTATGAGGACATTTTGTTGGTCTTTTCCTGTTTTGACATCCCCGACATTGAGAGCATTTGGATTGTTTTCCCCCCCGCCGCGCCCCAAAGTGCTACGTCTCCCTTCAGTGCAGTAGACAGGAAGAACTGACGTGGGGAGATATATAGGGTGTTTCTCAATAATTTTGTTGCATTAACAATATATATTATATGGAGTTCATCTGACTTCCACTGCCCAAGTTAAGTTCCAGTATTGTCCGATAAGAACGGCCAGAAATCCCTCACATTTACTACAGCAGACATCTGCATATTCCATCAAAAAAGCAGCAGACTCGAATCCGCTGCGCCTTGGCTGAGCGTCTATACAAACACAATTGGCCTGTTCTTAAGGGAGGGAAGCCTGTTGGGGGGCGATGATATTTGTCACAGCACATACTCCTATGGGCTGCGGTTGTGCCTGTCAGCGGGGAA
The DNA here is from genome assembly GCF_963280865.1 of Gymnoscopelus braueri. Lineage (NCBI taxonomy): Eukaryota > Metazoa > Chordata > Actinopteri > Myctophiformes > Myctophidae > Gymnoscopelus > Gymnoscopelus braueri. Next base: position 17,852,101 of record NC_137616.1, read on the forward strand.
TGTTGACCAAGAGGAGCAGGACAAAGGCTCTACGTCCTTCCCGTCTGGGTTCTTCACTGGCTCCTAGCCAGTGACAAGCAGTGGGAGGAATTAATTGCCATAATGATTACAAATTGGGGAGAAAATGTGTTAAAAAAATATATAGGTCACATATGGACAATAGCATGGTACAGATGTGCTTGATTGGCATTGATTAGAGATCTTGCAAGTGTTATAGCCGTCAAATCAAACCCAAGGATCTCAAGGACCCCTTGACCGCCTGTTGGCCACCATTTCTTAGCTGATTGTTTAGGCATGAGTAAGCCAGCCTATAGGATTTGTTCACCAAAGTGGCTGAAACAGTGGCTGTGTTTGGTTAATGTGACACAATTTGCCTCTGAACAGCTAGATTATTGTTGTCCTAGATTTTCTGCACCCTGCTGCAGTACAGTTGTCCCACCAGGCGGACTGCAGCCTTGCAGCCTGTGGTTCTGTCTTGTGTTGTGGCGTGGCAGAAACAAGGGCTTTGTGTTAGAAATGTGATAAGGACACTGCAACCTTGCGTCATGCTTTAGGTTTTCATTTGTCGCTGACAGCAATCTATCAAACAGGCGTCCCGAGCTCAAATCCTAGACAAAGCCACAGAGTACATCCAGTACATGAGGCGGAAAAACCACACGCACCAGCAGGACATCGACGACCTGAAGAGGCAGAACGCCCTGCTGGAACAGCAAGGTAAGGGCATAAGTAAGTTGTGACGACCACGTACACGGTACACCCTAATATTCCCCACTTGTTTGTCTGCTTGATGGAAGTATTTGTGTCACCTACCTCATCCCCCACCTTGGGTGGTTGTTTTTCCTCTCTCCTTTGAGGGTCTCACCACTGCATCCTTCCTCTGTTTTGTTCTGTTCTGTGCAGTGCGTGCTCTGGAGAAGGTGAAGGGCTCCACCCAGCTCCAGGCCAGCTACTCGTCGTCCGACAGCAGCCTCTACACCAACCCCAAGGGCAGCGCCGTGTCGGCCTTCGACGGAGGCTCTGACTCCAGCTCCGAGTCGGAGTCAGAGGAGAGGCCCAACAGGAAGAAGCTGCGTGGGGAGACCAGCTAGAGAGCACAGCTGACCCCTGACCCGTCCTTTTCTCTTTCCATCTCTTGTCTGGGGTGGGCTCGCACTGGAGGCTGTTGACCCGTCAATCCCTCCTGACAACCGTCTGTCCGACCCCCACCCCCCCAGCCCTCCACACAATCTCAAAGAGAGGAGGGGGGAGCCAGCAGGGTGGTAGACGACTGCAGAAATCCACATACAGTAGAGCTTTGGTTTTTCTCTTGATTATCACCCCTTCCTCTTATCTCTCTCGTTTTCCCTCGGTCACTCGTTGACCCTCCAGCATTGGTGCCCCTCCCCCAAACAACATCAACAATCCAAAACCCCAAATGAGGCAGCTTCGCTACTTGAGGACTTGATGCTTTTTGTACCCTCGATACACTCCCCTCTTTCCCAATGAGGGAGGGAGGGCGAGCCTGGCGTACTCCTCCAAGCACTGCTATATATATATTTTGTTTTGTTTATTTTGTTGATTATTCTTGATAAGAAACCAGTTTAGAATTTACACACACACCTAGATGAAATGTCCTGGAGAAGTTTACCTTTTTAAAAATGATAAACATTTGTAGCCTACTTTTCCACTAAAGAATGTGAAGATGCTTTGAAGCAAATGTTGATGTTAAAAGTGACAACCCACCTCAGGCCCACTGGATTGCAGATGTTTTCCATTTTGACACGTTTGTTAACAGATGACAAAAAGGACATATAGCTCCTTGGTTGAAATTGATGTTTTGGAAAAAGACGAGGAAAAACTCCTAAACTTGTATTGTATTTTGTCCTTTAGCTTGAACTAGTGAATGACTTTAGATGGCTGAATACGTTAGGCAATATCGGTTTTATATATTCTACAGCATTAATTGGATGTTTCAAGTTCTCTAAAAGTATGTTATGCATTTTGTAGTATTCTCACAAATAATGGGGAAAATACCAATTTGTCACGTGTTGTTTTCCTTAAGGGTATAAAATAGGTATTTGAATGTCAAAAAGTAGTCCCCATTTTTCAGTAAGAGATGAAAAAAAAGTCTGTTAATGTGTTGTGCTTTACAAAGTCAAATCTGTAATGTTGCTGAATCTCCCCCCTCCCACCGAGGAAAAATAAGCATTTTTGCTTGTCTAGGAAATGTGTGTGTATGTATATCGTTTCCATTTTATTTCCATTTAGGAGGATATAATTAGTGTTATAGTCTTTGTTTGTCCGATTCCATTCCATGGAAATTACAGGTATGTTGTACATACTGCCAATTGTCTTGCAAGTTAAGGCCTACCTTTACTATGAGACTATAAAATAAACTATTTTATCCTTTAAGATGAAGTCTGTAGTTATTAAGATGTTGCAAAACTAAAGTTCATTTGGGTAAGTGGGAATGCTTTCTAGTCTCCAATTGCCACTTTGAAAGGTACCCCTTTCTCATGAAAATGGTGACCTGGGGCCTATTCCTCGAAAGGAGAATTAAATAAGCCGAGATTTAAGTCAAATCCAGGTTTGACGAAGTCTGGTCCGTACAGCCTGGTTTATTCCGTTCCATGAACGCCAAGCCAGGCTGAAAAGGCGCGACTTTGTCGAGCTAGACCTTGTCAAGCCAGGATGGTAAAGCCAGGCTTCACGTATTCCTATAAAAGACCATGAAAGTCGATAGCAGAATCCTTGAACTTGACCAATCATGGAGCCCAAAACCAGAGCGGCGTTCTTCTCTGTGGCTGAACAGCAGCACTGCAGCAGCTCATGGAACGGTGGCGTTCCCAGGAATTACATTTAGGGCAGGCGAGATTCCCCCCACCCCCCTACGAAGGGGGGGGGGGGGGGGATCTGGGAAAAATCTCGGGGGAAACAAGTTAACAACAACACTACACACTGACTACAAAACTGAAAAACGTTAATTAAAAACTGTGCAAGTATAATCAATCAATTCTTCAGTGGTGGTCTCATCATGACATGTTGTAGTTTAGTAATGAATGGCTCCAGCTGCTTTCGGAGCCCCTTTTATGCCAGGTGAGTACAGGTGATGGCCCAGATCACTCCTGGCACTCCTCCGGTATGTATGTATATATATATATATATGTATATATATACATGTGTCAGACATTTTTTATAATAAAAAAAATCTGTAATATATTATCAAACATCTAACAACAATATGAACTACAGTGTTAACAATGACATATCACATGAGTCATGGTGAAATGATTATGATTCATGGTCACACTATTTCAGTAATATAATTAAATTGATTATATCTTATTGTATTTATTTCATTTTATTTGAATGCAGGGTCATTAAAATTTGTCCATATACAAACATGTGTTGAATTAACTGTGGAAAAACTTTAAGAACAAGGCACTGGATTAAGTAAACTTAGCTAAAGTAAGCTTCACAGCTACATTTCCATGGTAACTAAGGTAGGATTGCGTACATTTTCTTTCGTGAAATCGAGTCATGGATACATTTATCCAGGGTGCTCTGGCTAAACTAATCTGGCAAGATAATTCAGCTTTCATGAAACCGATTCATCGCTAATCCTGGCAAAATTAAACCAGGATAGGTGTTAAATCCAGGCTAATTCTGCTTTCGTGAAATAGGCCCATGATAGAAAAATGTTAAACCCCACAACCAGTAGGCTTGCCACCGTTTCCCCCTATTGCTTTCACAGCCTCACTATTGAGCACAGTTGGACTTTACAAGGCTGAAATGTGATCATCACCTGCGTGCTACAGTGTTGTGTAACTACTAGTCCATGAGCCAGACAAGATTTCATTATCGAAAGAGTGGGCAAAACCATACCTATATTAAATTGTTCATAGGGTCAATATGAGTAAATAAATATATGATAACCTCTCCACAGGAGCAGCTTTTTCATGGTTATCACACATTTTGTTATTTTCCCCATACGTACATGACAGGTGAAAAAATGACAAAATTTTAAAAAGAGTTATAATAATGAAACTTCCTGAGTTGATTACTTACATGAAGACAATGATTTATCGTATTACAAGTTTTCTGAAATTGTATATCTAAATATGCAAATTAGGCATTTAGTCCATGAGCCAGAGCCCCAAAATTGAGCCAGATATTGAATATTCCCTTGTTAAAAACCTTTGACTCCAACATCATAACAAATTTAAATAAGTATGTTGACTCTGGCTTTGTCCAATGTTCCAATGTTGATTCTGGAAAGTTATACAAATGTGAGCATATTTTCCTAATGCCTAATTTGCATATTTAAATATACAATTTCATCAACTTGTAATACGATAAATCATTTTCTTCATGTAAGTAATCAACTCAGGAAGTTACATTATTATAACTCTTTTTAAAATGTTGTCATTTTTTCACCTGTCATGTACGTATGGGGAAAATAACAAAATGTGTGATAACCATGAAAAAGCTGCTCCTGTGGAAAGGTTATCATATATTTATTTACTCGTATTGACCCTATGAACAATTTAATATAGGTTTGGTTTTGCCCACTCTTTCGATAATCATTGCTCAATTTTGGGGCTCTGGCTCATGGACTATACTGTTCACAAACAGCGTCAGGTTTTTCTGGTTTTTATATCTAAGCCGACAGGTCTCTGGTGTGGAGAACTACAGTAGACCCACCACGTATTGTCTTAATGCATGATTGTGTAATATATCTCCCCTTAATAGTATGCCTTTAAAAATTGTGAGTTAAGTGCATCAGTCCTACATTTCTATGCTGGATAGAAACAAATGCCGTAATCCTATTTCCTTCAATTTTGTGCTTTTATCCATGGAACGTGGCACTACCATGGCAGTTATTTTACTTCTGTAACATACCTGAGTCAATTCAATTTCTGTCCAGAGCAAATTCACCAAGGCATCCAGGCCAGTAAAACATCCGTAATTGTAATATCAGGTCTGGTTTGCATCTCCACATGCAGTCTAAGGTAGTGGCCTCTGTTATTCATGTCTGGGCTAAAGATTTCAGAACATAGAGGACAAGGATTGGAAGGTTCATTGAGTTTAATACGATTTGTGAGGTTGATCCAAAGTTTGGGTTTAAATGCCTGGACCGGGCCTTTCCTGTCGTTCTAACCCATTTTGTTTAATCTCGACGTGGGCTCAACAATTGTGAAACTGTTGTAATGAAGGTGTATATGCAAGTATATCACTCTGTCCACAATGACTCAATTATACACTCAAATCACAACGCAAGGCCGTGAAATCATGCAATTTAGTGGTTGAGGTCAAGGTCAATTATTGACCAGACCATTATCCTATGAACCATTCTTCATGGGACGAAAGTCACGAGACGGATTGCAGTTCAAAGCGTGTCACCAGCCATTTCACTTCTCTACAGTTTCCTTGACTGATGTAGAAGTTTGGCATTTCTATACTATTGTATTTCACCTTCAAATGAACACTAACAGACCTCCCAAATGAAAGATAAGCCACACCGCTCAACAATGCACACCTCTAGGTTACCTTTTTTCATGCTCAATTTGATCATTTACCTCACACACACACACACCATTCTGAAAAAGCACAACATAGTTTATTACTACCATTGTTTGTGTTTAGACTGAAACTCTTCACATAGTTACTGTACATTTTTACTTAACACGACCTTACAAAAGAGGCCCTTGAGGAAACCTTTATGGCTTTACAAACAGATGCAGTCAAACAGAGCTTCCCACACAATTCTACTCCTTTACTCAGACCGCCCACCACCCTACAATCCCGATCCTCTGGTCTGTCGAGGGCCATCCGAACAATTACTGGAGGCTTGTCTACACCTAGGCCTGACCGCTGTAGGTGGCTTCAGGTGCACTTCCCAGAGCTAGCTGGCTAACGGCATGGTCACACATCCATCCCTCCCTCTAGGACTGTCCTTCTGCAGAGCCACAGGCAGCTTCAGTCTCTGATGGTTTGTGAGAGTTTGAGGCTCCTTGTCTCTGGTCCTTGTCAGGGACAGGCAACTGGTGAAAGTGCTGCAGGGCCTGCGCCACCTTTTCCGGGCAGATGTTGTAGACCGGATGGGTTGGGGCCTTAAAGCGGGAACCAAGGTAGAAAAGAGACACTAAGTTACCATAGTTCGCTGTGTTTTAACCACTTAAGATCTATACTTCATTGACTGGGGTCCCCGAGGGGTCTACAGTACCTACTAGCCTCAGTTTTGCCCTCTACACCACCAAATCTCTTTGCTGAAAATAGCAGTTCTACAGTATAAGCTCACAACGCGTCGCAATGTGATGCATTGTGAGCTTGTTGATCTGCTGTTTTTGCCAAATGTTCACCTATTATGACATAACCACATGAACCCTAGCGTCCCTATTGTGGGCAAGCCCTACTTAAAACATTTCTGTACAAGCTCACAATGTGATATTGCAACATATTTTGAGCTTGTAAATCTGTTACATTGTTACATTTTCACCTATAATGACATTCCCACAATAGGGATGCCATGAAAGTGGTTAAATGTGTGTAATATTTTTAGTTTAATCTGATTGTGAAATCGCAGTCTGAAAATGATACAGTAAAGCTAGTTCTGGTCTGGACCATGTGTAGCATGTCCATAAAGATGGCTATTATTATTAATTATTCTATTAGAATCAAGACCTTTCAGCTCATTTGCACTACATAAGCCTAACTTTATTGACAGCAGATACAAAATCATGTATAAAATTAACACATTTTGAGGTATGACATATCCCTAAAGGAGGTGCGCAAGCACCAAAAATGAATACATTTGTTTGTGAAAGAGGGAAAACATCATCAGTGGATAACTACTGAATCTTTAGACACAGTGCTGAGCACCAAGTCGGACTGAAACCAAGGCCTCTAATTATATCTTGCGACTCGATCGACCATTTCTATGTGCCGATCCATGTACATCCAGCTATTCTCTACTCCATCCATCCATCCCTCCCTCCAACCCAATCCCTGCTGGAGCCTCACCAGTCTGTTCTCCTCTTTGCCAAGGATCATCTCGTGGTGGAGGTCCATGTTCCCAAAGTGTTGCGCTACAGAGAGGCCACTCAGGCAATAACAGGTGTGATAAAAATCCCTGGACCTGGACAGAGTAAGACAAAGAGCAAGATACCTTTAAGAGAGACCATCAACACCATCACTACTGATTTTGTCTGAGTTGCTGACAGCCAGGGTGATGTTCGTCCACGTGAGCCAAGTGCCAAGTGTGGAGCATTTACTGGCAGTGGGCATCAGTTCTGAAAAAAGTATGCGTTTGCCTTCCATAATTGTCTATAGGAGGGCTGGGCAATTAACCAAAAATATAGCGAAACCGATATTTAGAACCAATAACCGACTTATAACCGGATAATCGAGAAGCAAGGTTTTTCTTAGATTTCTTTTGCATACATTTTGTTCGTATATTATATCAACAACTCAACACGATAACATGGTAATGCGATTATTTGATTGACTAAATTGATTAGTCTCATTAACCACTTAACCTTGTATTATACTTTGTTGTACAATGGTGGCATACAACAATAGCCGACCTACAAGCTCACAATGCATCGCATGTGAGATCTGCTATTTTGGCGATTACATAAAAAAAAAAATTGGGCTTATTAATCGTAATCAAGCCAAAAGTTCGAAATAATCGTAATACTGATTTCAAGTCCTATCGCCCAGCCCTAGACTATAGTGTGTCCAGATGGCGTTGTACTGACTTGCCAGGTTTATCCAGAAGGCCTCCCGCTGGGTTCTGACAGCACAGGAGGATGTACTCCTGCAAAGCCTGCTGCTCAAACATCCACTTCTCTCGGCTCAGCTCAGACCGCCCTGCAGACGGACAGTTCCATTAAGCTCTGACCTGTGATATAGGCTGCAACTACATATCCACTCTTTTCATCAAGATTATTCTATAGATTACTTCTTCGATTAACCGAGAAGCACGTAAAAAAACTGTTTACGTTCTTTTTTCATATAACAAATGGACTCGATTTGTTTTGCCCTATTCTACACAAAAAGACTATATGGCGAAACAGGTCTCAAGATCAAACTTTTAGCACAAATGAACAGACAAAGCAGATTCTGCCAATATGAAACAAAACGCCTAGTGGCTGGTGTGGGCTGACTGTCAGATTACCCTTAATGGAAGTTCTTGCAAAAATCAGTTATCAGTTTTAGTAAACAAATATCATAGAAGTACCACAACCCTAGATGAGTACCTTTTTCTCTGAAGACAGCTCTGTGGAGCAGAGGCAAGAGTCCAGCCTGCCAGAAGGAATAGCAGCCATCCACCAGTTTGTTACAACGGCCCTGGAAGCCTCCCTCAAAGCGCATCTGTCTACTGACCACCCACCCCTGAGGAGACAGGGCAGAGTCAAACAAATACCATTTCATGTGATGCTAATCGACTGCCACACAATCAAGAATCAAGGTTTCATTTGCCACTAGTAGTGAAATGCAAATGTAGTAAGGCTCGCAGTACTATGCTAAATCACAGTCACCTCACCATCCCTCCATGGCAGCCATTTTGGATGCAGGCCTGTCGTTGGTATTCGACTGAATCGTAATGATGGCGTCACACACTCAACACATTTCGCTGCCTATTTGTGCATGGGTATCAGAGCCGAGGGCTACCGATATCACACCTGTCCAATAACTTGATCCTCTGTCACGTCTAAAGCCTAGTTCAGACCAAAGATTCACAACGAGGCTTAACAGTTTTAAGCCCGACTTACACTTTGTTATACGCCACAAATAGCCAATCTACAAGCTCAGGACGTATCATGGATGCGACACATTGTTCGCTTGTAGATCTGCTATTTTCGCATAACTTACACTGGAGTCTCATATGGCACCGGTGCAGAAAAAAGGATATTCATTTTGTATTTTAAAGTAAAATGCCAGACGGTTGCGTGTTAGAACGTTGCGGAGAAAAATCGCAGCTCTGAAATACCCCCAGTGATCACAAAAGCACTTTTATCTGTAGCGAAATTGCGTGCACATGTAGACTTACTGGTGTGACACCATCAGTGGTTTGAACCATCAGTGCATGCATTTGAAACAAAGTTTTATTTTCAGCTCATAATCTAACTATGATTACGATTGCATGCAACCCCTGAGGCTGCCATTACAACAGGGCTTCCGGCTTCTCTGTTAAACAAGCCAGTTGAAATCCCATGAGGCCACACAGCACCAGGGATACAGACACGATGGAACAGAGAAGGAAAAGGGGAATTCATTAATATTAGCGAAATAGAGGGGGATCTGTCATATTGTCACCATAGAAACCGCTAATTGGAGCCCTACCAGTCTGTGTGGAATGGACTGAGTCATTATGGGATTGGGTTTTAATACCAGCTGGGGTCCTTACTGTCTGAAAGAAGGAGGGGGATGGGGGGGGGGGGGAATGTTTAGATAACTAGTCCATGAAATCATTTTAACACAAAGCTACTGTGGTAATGGAGAAATCTGTGTGAAAGATTCCACACCATGGAGGTCAGTGAACACTGGGCGCTTGCTGTTGTCACGGGTCTCTCATGGAGCCCAAGTCAGTGTCACAGTACCGTCACCTGCCTCCCTCATGCGCTTCCCTGGATGTGGTGGACTCGAGCCACGTCACAAGCAATAGGTATGTAGAAGGTTGCAGTAACAAAAGAGATGTTTAAATTAGGAAACACCTGTTTCATATGTCTGTTAGTCTGTAGACAGCCATGTGGCATTTTGCATATTTGGCTTATTTTGTAAATAAGGGGTATTTTTGCTATTTGTCATACAGCGACGTATATAGTGGTTAAGTGGTGATCTGTAGTCAGTCACATTGGAGTGCATAAAGGCATGTGAACTGACTAGAGGTCCTCAGTAATTCAATTTATAAAAATCTTCATGCATGTGGACTGCGAGCTTAGGGCAGTTCTTGGGTGATGTGACCAGGTACATTTCGACCACTGACAGCTAGACTGGTCAGTTGCATTATATTGCTGCCCTTTCACTGTAGCAAAAATGTATTAGCAGTTAACAGTCCTCTGTGGCACATTTGTCATTTTGACATGGCTTTCATCATGCGAGCTGTTGTTCAAAGACTACCTGGGTGGTGTTTTTTTTTTTTTTTATCAGGTCAAAATGGAATGGAATGGTCATGCCAGACAAGTAGCCACTAGCCAGCATTCTAAAATGGTACGTCATGACAAGTTCAGTTAAGCCGGCTGTTTTTCCCCTCTAGTAAACACTGTGTACTGAACCCCAGATACACAGTTAAATTAATGCACACTGCTCCCTTGAACCAAATAAATTCCAAAATGTCATGGTGTTATATCTGCTTCAGTGTGAGCTTTCTTCTCTGATGGCTGAAAGGGATAGCATCTCTGTGCCTGACACGGGGGCATTATGGGATTGGAGTGTTTCCCATCAACTCTAATAAGAGTTCCCTTCATTAACCACTTAACCGATTTATACCGGGAACCCCTATTCGTAACTATAACTTTCAATCTGGGAAACCCTTTTTGGGGTAGTTGTTGCTATGTACAGTATATAGCAACATAATTATATTTCTTGTAATTTTTGAATAAATATTTGAAGTTTTTCAGAGAACTTTAGAAGGCGTTTTAAGAATCGGCCTCAGGGATAAATGTGTTAAACCCACTACTCTCAGTAAAACTGACCTGAATTGCAACTATACTTGGTGCGCTCATTTTTCCCTATACACCAAATCTCTTTGCTGAAAATAGACAATCTACATTAAGCTCACAAGTGTGAGCTTGTAGATCGGCAAGTTTCTGTGACCCTCCCAGAATAGGGATGCTAGGGCTCAATTGGTTAAGGTGCTGGGAGAATGTGACTCTACTGAAACGTGTTTTTATCTTAATATTTTGTAACCACACAAGGACCCTCACCAGCAGGGATTTGAGATCCAGCATGTGCTCCTTGCCCAGGATGACCATGGCAGCTGTACCACAGAAGGTGTAGCCTCCGTGGGCCTCTAAGCCTGGCACTCCTCCAAGACCACCCTCCCAGTTCTGACACCTAGAGTCACACAAGGAGAGCCATTGAAAGATGTCAAAATGAGAACCAATTCACTGGCTAGCACCAAAACCAGTAAATGTTTTTTTTATTGACAGGAGTATTCTGTTTGACTGTATAATGGGAGCGAGGCAGGATGACCTCGTTAGTGTTGTGTAGTACCTGAGGATCCAACTCGGTGTGTCTTCAAAGAGTTTGGCCGAGAGAATGTTGGTAAGCGATGCCACCGATGCCGCACAATAGGCACTCCTGTGGAAACAAAGTAAACCCAGAGTCAGACATAAGGTAAGTATGGCAAGGTTGGCATAATAAAACACACAGCGACAGTGTAGACTCTCCATGGCTCATTCAATACCAAGCCTATACAAATATTTTGTCCCACAGACTGACATTACAAGAGCTAATTACTTAGTAATACATGTATGTAGGCAATAGAGAAGCTAGTAGCATGCTGGCCATGCTACATGCGAATTAGCGCTACCCTGCAAATTCCTGGGATGCTTCTGTCTATGTACAGTAAATGCTATCACTGGCCCCATGCTGGCCAACAAGTGCTGTCCCTGTGGGAGACTGCCGATTTTAATTAAGATAATGATGGGTAATTGATACTTTCAGTGAGAAACATTTAATACATTTCTTTGAGGGTGAAACAGAGATTTTGACATTAACCATCTGTTTGAGTCGCCACACTGAAGAACGGAAAGACAATTGTACATTGTATGTAGAGAGTTAACAAAATGCACACACACACAAGCAAATAATATGATTGCAATCGCATGTCAGAGAGACATCTGGTGTATCTCTCTCTTCTCCTATTCCAGGAATTACCAGAGATATCACAAACAACACATAGAGAAAGACAGAAAAAGTCAGGGAGTCGCAGAGAGAGAGAGAGAGAGAAGAAAAGAGAGGAGGGTGGTAGTGTTATCTCCCAGTGAAACCATGGCGATGGCCCTCACCTGACATCCACCTCCCCTCCTATGTGCATCACAAAGGAACCATCTGGCTGCTTCACTGACCATAGGAAGTCTAGCAGCCTCTCCCTGGAGACAGAACACATCACAGGTAGGGGAAAGGAGAAGAGGGGAGATGAGCACGTCAAACAGGTTGAGCGGGGTGTCAAACAAGGGTGATATGCAGAAAGGGAATCGATACAGAGAAAGAACAGGGGGTAGAAAGACAAGAAAAGGAGGGAAGGTGGGGGACGGAGAGAAGTGGGGAGGGAAAATGGGCGGGGTAGAGGAAGAAGGAGAGAGGAACAGAGGAGAGAGGTGCGTAAGCGGGAAACAACGAGGGATGGATACAGACAGATGGCGGTGGAATGGTGAATCAGCATCAACATACACAGTAAAATCCCAGTGTTACTTAAATTAACACTGTGTAGGAAAACACAACTCCACCTGCTTCTGTTTACACCTGGCTCATACTGAAAAAAACAGATCAATAAGATATGAGTGTGTATATCCTGGCTCACACTAAAGAAATCAATATCCCAGGTACAACCACCGGGAGTCGAGAACATCTTGTTATGCAACCCACCATCTTATAGATGTAATCTATTTTGCAAATACTGTTTATGTCTCACACTCTACTTGTGTGATAGTATCATATTTTGATGTTTAATGCTCTGCAGGTACCTGTAATCCTCCCCACAGCACAATCCTGACAATATCTCCTAACATAAGAATATGCTAAACGTAATGATACTTTTAGTTAGGAACTAAATGCAAATAATATTAGGTCAAGTAAAACTTGTGATTAGTAGCGTGCACCATTTCCCTGCTAGCCAGGAATGCTCTATATCGGGGTGTGCAACTTTTCAGGCACATGATCACTTTCGTGATCTTTTCTTGTCGTTTTCCAAGGCTGGCGTGATCATCCTATGCCAGACAGTGAAAACCACTATTGCTATTAGGTCTTATTTTATGCTTCAAAATAAAATAATACAAGCACATAATATTTAAGTCAATAATTTAGTAATAAAACATAACAACGAATGAGCCAATAATGTAATATGAATAATAAAGGTACATTACATTGCAAGGTACATTTTATGCACATCAAACAATAATGGTTCATTTTGATCAACTCAGTTGATCACTTCAATGGCCCAATCTGATCACCTGATAAATCTTTTGAGTTTGAAATCACTGGTTTTCAAACTTAACCCCTGGGGGTAAAGTTTTTCATCAAGTGTGTTACGGAGTCGCAGAATAAACTGCAGTAGGTGTTGTACCTGTTGATGACGTTGTAGGCCTCCTCTGTGCCGATAATGCAGAGGGCGTTAACAGCGGCGTAGGTGGGAGCCAGGTGGGCGTGCTGACCTGGTCCCCCGGCGAACCCCCCCGTCGGCCTCTGGCACCGTGCCAGGAACTGGCACACGCTAGAGCGAGACTCATGGTTAGAGAGAGCGACAAATACACACACGTGTAGTATCTTCATGGTTAGAGAAGGCCTGATTTAAATCCCTACAGACAAGCAGGGAGAATGTTTTTTTTTTGTGTTTTCTTTTATTATAAATGAATGCTCGATTTTATACATCATATGACACTGTTGCACAAAAGTAGCAAATATTTTTTAAAAGCTTTAAAAAATGTCATCTATACCTACATGCCCAAAATGGGGATGGGAGGTTGAAAGTGGTTAAGTCTGTCTGTGGGGTTCATAAATATTTAACAAATGAAACGTCTTCACAAGCTTGTGACTAAATATTAACTACACTGGATCCATTGGAACACAGGTGCATTTGGTTTCCACCCGATAGCGACAATAGAACAGTCTAAACTCATTCAGTGACTTACTGACTTTACACTCAGAGACCCTTGAGCAAGAACAATAGAACAACACATACTGTAGTGCTGTTCGAAATCTCCTGGGGGTTAATGTGCGACTGAATGAGAGTAATGAGACGAGTTGTTGAACAAGAACAAGCATGCTCAGCAAACCTTTCTCTGCAAAGATCGAGTTAAAAGTATTTTATTGTGCCTTAGGAGGGAGATTATTTTAAAACTGAATTGACGTTTGTTCCCCCTGATCTCTTTCAATTCTGCTCATTATCTCGAAAGAATTCACCAGCAAATCGGAGGTCAGAGCTGCAGGTCTCTGTCCATTGCAGTGAAGAGGAGGGCAACAGAAGCCAGCGAGGCGGCGAAGCGCGGGCCAAGGCGACAGAAGCTCACCGACATCCAGAGGGCTGGCGCCCCTCTAGCTGACGTGGCAGCGAGCAGAGACCATCTGAACCACAGTTTCCTGTCAACATGGCCCTGGTCTCCGTGCACCAGTCTGCTGCCCTACTTTAAAGTACACTGGTCGTTTAAACCCCAGTGCAGCGTTAACGTCGACATGCCTCGCCAATACTGATCCAGCGACGGGCCTCAATGCACAGTGGGAGGAGGTGAAATGACTGGCGGTGGGGGGTTTCGGGGACGATTCGAACAGAGCCTCTGTGTGCAGTTCATCCGAGTGCAAGGGCCTAACCCTGGCACAGGGTAGTGCCAACCGGTGGGTTGGCATGCTTCACGGCTACTGAAAGAGCAGAAGCCAGTGGGTTGGGCAACCTGGCATGGCTGTGCTCCCTTCTCTGCTTGCTGCTGTACTTTCTAGAGGCTGCCGTTCAAACAGATGGGTGACATTATGGTGGCAATAGTGCCTTTTGACATGGTTATGTTTTAAACGGATTTGATTGAATAAAAGACATTTGCACCTAGAAACATGTCTGCTTTCAAATACTGTCAGGAGTGAGTAGGTTTGAGTGCATATGAGCTTCTACAGTACACTATATATACACTATACAGTAAGTGGTATAACAAGTGCAGGAGAGTCTGTGCTAGCACTATGGCAGTAATTATTTAAAGTTGTTAGCATGAAAGCACTGCAGAGGCGTTATGTGGGTACCATATTATTAACATGTTACATTTTTCTAACACAGTGGTGTGAAAGAGAGAGAGAGAGCGAGTGAGAGAGAATGACTCACTCCGAGGCCACAGCAGTGGGGATGGGCTCCTCCAGCAGTTCTAGACTGTGCAGGATCCAATAGCACAACCACGGTCTGCTAGCATCCAGACACTACACACACACAGGCATCAGATGACCGATTTTAGAATTAAATTTGATCGTTAAGATCACTCAATCAGAAAGACAGATGGACTGACATGGGGGAAAAAACACAGGCCGTCTGCCAGAGGCAGAGGAGAGGCTGAGCTTACAGGAGGAAAATGAATGAGGTCTGCACTTTTCAGCCAAAATATATTTTTCACTTTTGTGAAATAACCATCACAGTAATGGTTTGGAGTGGTGAGATTCACCATGGCACACCTACAGTACCAGAACTACTGAAGGGGTGGCGGTCAATCCACTATTTATTCAAACGGAAACTGCGGTCAAATCAAGAGCTCAACTCCTACATTTCTTAACACAAACTAATAACTATACTTTTACATACAGTATGACCAAGAGCCCAGTAATATGTAATGTCATTGTGGGTCTGTAATGATATCACGCAGCATACAACTTATGTCTCTTGTTTCTGGCTAGGGGGAATGCCAGGCACTCAGAAAATAGCCAACCTACTAGCTCACAACGCGTACCGTAGCGACGCGTTGTGAGCTTGTAGATCGGCTATATTCAGTGCACAAAACTGGCGCACATAAAATCGTACAAATCTGGCCTAGGATGTAGGTATGTCACAGGACACTGGCCAAAAACAGACATTTCAATAATTGTTTATATTGTTGATGTGAAGTGTGCTTCTGTACCTCATAAGCGTCTGACAGATTACGTAAGCCCTTCTTGAGATATTGGTAGTGTTGTTCTCGCAACAGAGTTGGCCTAAGGAGATAAAAACAGTTATTGAAATTATTATTATTATAGATTATAATAGATTATGATAAAAAGAATAATAGATTATTATTATTATAAGATACCTAGCAGGCATCTTGTAATCATAATGATCATGGTCATAATGGTCAACGGCAAAGAATTCTAGGCACACGCGGGTGAAAGCTCATGGTTTTGTAAACGTGCTTTGAAAGTAATTTGAAGCGGTCCTCTTTGAAATACTGCACATTTTCATATGGGGGCTTGATCAATAGCGTGGGATGGGACTCATCCTGAGAAGAAGTTAGAAGTCCTTGCCTGCAGAAATAACACCTTGGAACACTGACTCATTAAGCTTGTAGATAGCACCAAATTAAACAGTATCTTTCAAAATGATCAACCCCCCCAACCGGCTGCTTATCTCCCCACGCTCAAGGTTCAGTCTTATATTAGGTATATCATATGTGACTTTATCATTCCATTGTGGCGTGTGTGTGTGTGTGTGTGTGTGAGCGAGAGAAAGAGATTGCGTTATTTGTAATTGCCCTTAATTTTGTCTGAGGTGCAGGGGGCAATACATGCCCAATATGTTACAGTATGTATATGGTCGCTGTCAGGCATTAACCTTGTCTAGGCATCTCCATTGTAACTTTTTTTCACAACAGGTTGTGAGCTTATAGATCAGCTAGTTTAGATATTTACAGTATTTAAGTATGTGTGGGTTTTATGAATATTGAACGAATGGAAAGTATCTCGTCACTAAATAATAACTACAATTGATCCATTGGAACAATGGTTCTTTTTTTAATTAATTTCCTGAAAAGTTACGGTTTTGGACACACACAGTTTCCACCAAACAGTGACAATTTGTGAGTGCATTAGGGTTCGGAGACGCAGGCGCTAGTTCTGACTGCTTGTATAAGCACAGGGAGGTTCAGACCTCCATGAGTCACACACAGCTGAGCTGACACTCCCCCTACTCCTAACATGTAGTGTTTGCCCTTTTCAATCTGATTCTGCGGTGGGCCAAGTCTGCTGTAATTAGTGCCTACCTATGCTGGGTTTAGTCACAGATCATTGCCCCAAAGGATTCATAGCGGCAGGGCCACGCCATGGCAACAACAACAACAAACAGAGAGAGAGAGGGCAGGACAGGACTTCAGCCCTGAAAGGCCGTGTCCACACACACACACCTCACCTGTGCTCACCGGCCCAGCTTGTAAGTGAGTTTGGTAAAGGCAGACCGGGTTAGAGATTGCAGTGCACAAATAAACAAAACACATCAATTATCTAGGTGTCTTGCTAAGCAAAGAGTGTGTGTGAAGTTCTGAAGAAGACATGCTCCCAACAGTATAATATGCCAGTCTAATGTTTTGTAGTAAAGGATTATTTTACGGCAAGCAGACTACAACAGTGATTCTCAACAACGGGGTCGGGACTCGGAACACAAAACAGACTAAACAGATTAGTTTCGATCTCCAAGATTGGGTCCATTCAACCTATTTTTTGCCAAATCAAATTCCAATCTTTTGAATATTTTACGCCATTGCACTCCATCTACATCAGCTGTCATGTATTCATTTCACAGCATGTGTTGCGTCAGGGAGTCAAATCGTATCTTTTCCACTTTAAACAGTGTGTCACTCGATTGCTTGATGTGATGTTTGCTTTGACAGACGTGCCAGTCCTATTTTTTATCATGTGCCGCCCTGGAAATAATAGCTAGTTGCAATGTATTGTACAATGAACGGAACGGACAGCAAGTTTGCTTGTTAAAAAGTACAGACGCACAGTATATACGTACATTAGTTCCCATAGGCTATGAAGTTTGCTTTGTAAAAAGGTCAGGAAGGCACATTATGCTCCCATTAACAAGTGAGACATACAGTACACAAACACACAATGCTCTGTCACTGTTCTTCCTACAATCACCGTTCAAACGTTGTCGTGTTCAGCAGGAAAGATGACTTTGCATTTGGCTAACCATTTCATTTTTGCTGTAATTGTCTAGTTATTATTAGTGTTTTTAAACATTTTGCTGCTGCCTTGATGAAGGATCAAATGTGAAGTGAACTGTATTGACATTTTATATCTGAAAACAGAAGTTAACCTGAACTTGTACAGATATGAAGAGCTGAAGAATGTGAAGGTCAGATTGAAAATAACATGTTCTGGTTCATTTAGTGATCAAAAATGTAAGCAGTCCAACAGCCTTAGATACAATAATGCTATTGGACCATTGAATACCAATTAGAGAAGCTGAATCATATTGATTGATTGATTGATTGAATACTTTATTAGTCGAAAATGTAAACAGCACGGAGGTACAGTAAAAAACTTCTGTGCACTGCTCCATCATAAACTTTCTCCCATACTAAACTTGGATGTGAAGAGCCACATACAAAACATCTGCAGTAAACAAATTAACTTTATCTTCTGAGAGAAGGATCCTCTGACTCTGTGACTGGGAAAATGATTACATTAAAATCATATTTTGTTGTATAATCCCAAACAATTTTTATGTAGGATCTTTGAGCAAAATTGAATCTAATGAATCAGGACTGTGACTGTACCTAAAAATAGCATGATGTGTTTCAGAAAACTGGAAAACTATGCGTTTTTCAGAAAACTGAATTTAGCAGACATTTATAGAATCGGCCTCAGGTCTTAATGGGTTAAGATAAGGTGGCGTTCACTGCATGGATAAACTACTATGGTCAATGTAACTTTTCATCAGTCTCTCCCTCAAAACTCTGTCCTGGCCTAGAAATGCATGCATATATTTTGTTCATGAGGTGGAGGACAACATTCAAACAACAATTCAACAATGCAGTACTTACTGCGGTAAACTGTGCATTTGCTTGTAAATACTGACGACTTCATCGATGGTGCTTTCAACTTTTTTCTATTCAACGTGCAGACATGGAAGAGAACAGGAAGACATAGTGAACAGTTTGTGCGTGGTAGCAAAAGAACAGAACACACATGGGCATATATAATTGATATATAAAAGTTAACAGTCATGCTTTTTAATTATTCGATTAATCTGAAAAATAAATGACAGTTGTAGCTCTATCTACTCTAAATGATCAACAAGCATCCACTGCCACAGATGTTGCCCGAGCCTGTCTGGGTGACAGTATCACCCGCAGGACTTCTGCTAGTCTTTTATTCCTGTGGTTCTCAACCTTTTCAGGCCGTGACCCCCCAAGATAATCATATTTGAACTGGGGATCCCCCCCCCCACACCCGCCCTGACAATCACTTGGAATTGTAGGAGTTGAAGCATTACATTTAGTTTGAGTAAACCAAAAATTCCACAGATAAATATTGTGAAAATAGCAGATCTAAAGCTCACAACGCCTCGCCCTGTTGTGAGCTTGTAGATCGTCTATTTTCACAAAGTTTGCCTCTTTCTTATATTATTTGACAATTTGGCCAATGTTTGACCATGTTTTTTAAATAATTTGTTGATTACTTCAGATGCAGAAATGGTCATTTTCTGTGCTATCTTTTTTTTTTTTAAGGTATTGTAAGCGACGTTAAAAATATTACTTAAATTGTCTCTTCACTGTCATCTGGGGAGGGACACACAGGTTGAGAACCACTGTTCTCTTTGGCCAGAGAGTACTTGTGTCATGCAATTACTTATTAGTATACTACTTACTTATTATAACTAATATTATTAGTTATACATCATGGTACCGTTATTTGAGCACGTAGAAGAGCAACAGCTAACAGAAAGGGGCTCGTCTTATTGGTGCCTCCACATTAAACTAACACGTACACCTGCTCCGTGGGCAGTGGGCACCACAGCTCCCAATCTGGATCACTCCTCATTAATCTTGTTAAATGCTGGCAAAGCTCCAGCTTGCTAGGGTTGAAGTTAGCAAGCTAACGCCTAGAACAACGAGTCGCCTATTCACTTAGTTGTTCTTACAACAGTGAAGACAGAAGACACGCACCACACTGATGCGGTGAATTATTATTATTACACCATTAATATTATTATTACATTATATCCAGAGAGTCAGACAAGCCTTCATTGGCAGTTCATCCCTGTCTCTCCGTTAGCCACACGGCGGCTAGGCTAATAATCACCTGCTCCACAGAAGTCACTGTCTCCACGCCGTCGTCGGTGAGCAGTTCTGCGGGGTGACATTCTCTGAAGCAGCGGAGAGGCGGCGGAGGGTCTTCCATGACGCTCTGACACGGTGGTGGCTGGACGTCTTTGTTTCTGCTGTGTGTGTGTGTTGTACAGTACTTATAGTTAGCAGCTGAGCTCACACACACACACACACAACGCCACTTTGACACACCGTTGTGTATGTTGCTGCTGCCCTCCGTTGACAGGTTTGCGAGAGAAACAAGCAACCGGGTCTATGAAAACAAGCCCAAAAGAAGCGACTATATGGGCATCGATCATGTTCATGATGAGCACTTTAAACATCGGCTATTTGAAAATTCTTGATCTACAAGCTCACATGAGCTTGTAGATCTTCTATTTTCAAAAGAATCTTGAAGAAAAAAATGACAATTGAACATTTTAACAATACAAATCTGGTACACGGGTCCCTCCGTCCCTGGCACAAATATTTTCATTCCACAGACAAATACATATTAATTTGGGGGTCCTTGACATGACAATGTTTGAGAACCACTGGTTTAAACAACATTAGGAAACAAGCCCAAATAAGCAACAACACTTTAGAAACAAGGCCAAAAAACCGCAACCCGCAATATTTACACAGACTTTACAGAAAAACAAGCCAAACGTCGCTTATAATAAGTGGATATGGCAACACTGCTGCTGCCGCCTACTTCCTGCTGACTGTGCAGTGGTGGGCGGAGACTACGTGCGTGCGCAAACTCACGTGCACATACACGCACTTGTACGCGCCACGCACACATGAACACGAACAGGCTACTACAGCAAAGCCGAAGGAACAAACTACTTTAGTACCCCCCGATGACGGCCGATCTACACCCACCAGACTTTTCAAAGCGACACGCGCAAATACAAATATGCACACACGCACGACGCGCGCGCGCTTTCTGTCTCTCTCTCTCTCTCTCACACACACACACACACACACACACACACACACACACACACACACACACACACACACACACACACACACACACACACACACACACACACGCACGCACGCACGCACGCACACACATAATATGTGTTTGGGGGGGGCTTTTTCCATGTGTATTCCATGTAAGTCTATCTATCTATCTATCTATCTATCTATCTATCTATCTATCTATCTATCTATCTATCTATCTATCTATCTATCTATCTATCTATCTATCTATCTATCAGTGGTGGAAAGTAACTGAGTCAATTTATTTAAGTACTGTTCTTGATATTATATATTTTTTGTATTTCTATTTGTTTTGTTGTTAAAAAGGTTAAAGTACTATATTGTGATAGTAATCATTGCTACAGATTGTTTGTTCGGTCACAGGGGTCTCTCCAGCTCTTTAGTAAACAGAATATAGTACATTTTCAGGTAGGTGACAACATTTAAGCCAATCAGGAGAGAGCACTGAAAATGCATTTTCTGTTTAATAAAGAGCTGGAGAGACATGGGAGACTCCTTTTACTGAACAAACACTCTATAGCCATCAGTACTATCACAATATAGAGCTATTTAACACTTATTTTAACCAAAGTAAACCACTTACCCTACCTTTAATTACAATTTTGAGGTACTTTTTACTCTTTTCTTTTTTCAATTTTCAGTACTTTTACCTCTACTCCACTACATCTCAGAGACAAATATTGTACTTTTACTCCACTACAATTATTTGAAAACTTTAGTTACCTCTTACTTTGTAGATTTTGATTATTATTACAAAACACTTCAGCCCTATATTTTAGCTATTTTTCCAAATGATTTTTATACATTTTAAAACTTGTGAAATGGGACATTCTGCATAAAGTATCACCTTCAGGAGGCTGCAATTCGAAAATGGCCCCTGTCAAAGTCTTAACCTAACCCCCCCCCCTCCACGAACTCTTCCTCCTTTTTCTCTTGTAGGCTACATATTTTTGTTTTTTTCACAGTAACCTGTAAGCTGAACTCATACTGATTGTATGACGTTCTGTATAGTAGTGTGTATATCTGTCTGTCTCTTATATGTCATCATGATTTGTGTGCGTGGGGTCGGTGGGGATCTCATTTTAAACAAGCCTAGTGCTTTATGAGCCTCCCAGTTTAGTAGACCTTGTATTGTGAATTTGTACTTCCATGTACTGTTGTTCTCATGTCTTACTAAATAAAGTACATCAATCATCAATCAATCAATGAGTAGGCTACTTTCTACTAGTACATTTTTGATGCCAAAACCTTTGTATGATGACTCTGTTACTTGTAACAGAGTATTTCTACATTGCAGTATTGATAGTTTTTACTTAAGTAAAAAATATGAGTACTTTTTCCACCACTGTATCTTCTATCCTCCTCCCATTGGTGTGTCACTCAGTGTTGCTACGGAGCGCATCCTCTCCACCGCGCCCACTGGAGACTGGATGCTGGAGGAGCAGTGTTGCCAGGTTTTGCGTGAGAAATAAGCAACTGGGTCTATGAAAACAAACCCAAAAGAAGCGATCCCAGACATGCAAAAGTGTCACTTTTCAGCTACAGTCACCTTTTTGAACCCAAATAGGGCAATTGTGTGACACCTGACCCGAAAGAAAACAACATGTTGTCACCTTTTTCACATCGGGGCTGTTTGCATGCCTGGATCCCTTCGCCCTTTGGGTAGCTGAAAATAGCCGACCTATACAAGTGATGCGACGCGTCGTGAGCTTGTAGATCTGCTATTTTCAAAACAATCTTGGAAGAAATGTTTATGAAACATTTGAACAACACAAATCTGTTAAAATGTTTTGTGCCAGGGACCCCTCCTTGGCACAAAATATTTTCAGATTGGGGGTCCGCCCCCAGACAAATACATTAATATATTAATTTGGGTCCTTGACATGAAAATATTTTAGAACCACTGGATTTGAACAACATCAGGAAGCCCAAATAAGTAACTACACTTAGAAACAAGCCCAAACACCCACAACCAATATTTCAGTACCAATATTTACAAGCAACTTTACAGAAAAACAAGCCCAAAGTAGCTTATAATACGCAGACATGGCAACACTGGAGACTGGATGCTGGAGGAGGCTGGAGGAGCAGTTCTGCTTTGTTGTCCACCGACAATTGGCAGCGTCACTGATCATCATCAAAGCGTCCGGATAGAAGAACGAGCACACACACACACACACGATCATTTGTATTTCGACTAGACATGGCATTTGTGTGGGGAAGGTTCGGTAATTCATCGCTGAGTTAGCTGGCCGTGCCAACCGTGCGTATTTCACTATGGCTAAGCAGTACGATGTGCTCTTCAGACTGCTGCTCCTCGGGGACTCCGGGGTTGGGAAAACATGTTTGTTGTGCAGATTCACCGACAATGAATTCCATCCGTCTCACATCTCGACAATCGGTAAGGACTGAAGATCGCCGGAGTCTGCAATGCAAATATGTCAGCATGATCGTTGTTTTCCCCGTAAATATAATTAATCAGCCAGTGTTGTTCATCACATTCATCCATCTATCTCAGGGGTCTTCAACGTGTTTCAGCCCAAGGACCCCTTTAGCTGAGAGAGAGATGAAGCAGGGACCCCCACTACATATTGTATAAAATTGTGATGCAGATGCATTTTTTTCATAGATTTCATAGCTTCATACAGCACTATCATGTTGTATGAATTAATGTTTACTCATTGGCTTCTCTATTAATTCATGTTAATGAGTATTTTCAGACATTTAACCACTTAAAGCCTCAATACTAAACTTGACCACTGGCAGAGTCTGTACTTGTTTTGCTCTTTTTCCCCCTCTACACACTGAACCTCTTTGCCAAAATAGCAGATCTACAAGCTGACACGAGGTGTTGTTTTGGCTAATGTTCCCCTCACTCCCCTCAGAATCCTATCACACAAAGATTTGTCGGACCCCCTGTTGTAACTCTGAGGACCCCTAGGGGTCCCGGACCCCCCTGTTGAAGACCCCTGATCTATCTGACTGCCTGGTCCATCAAGCTTCGCCACAAACTGGCATTGGTGATGCCCCGTCAGCCACACGTATTGATAGGCTACTAGCTCTCTCACAAATCAATGTCATACAAATTAAATGAGCTTTTCTCATGACCTAAATTAAAGTCAAGTTCAGGATTAGCATAAATTCGTTGTGAAGCCCTTCTTCAGGCTAAAGATCAGACACAGGTGTACAGGGTAGATGATGATGATGATGATTATGATGTTACATATCATTTGAGATGTGTGTCTAGATAAGGTGAACCTCAACCTATATAGCCTACTACCTACTTGATCTAGTATTAATATAGTGTATTTTATTGTACAGTAATTAAAGCACAAATGTGGGATTGTTTATTTGGTAGATTTCTTGAGTGATCCAAATTGTCTTTTTACTTGAAAAACTAAAAGTTGCCCCACCACCAGCAGGATTCATTTAAGATTGTGACGAAGAAATTATATTGACCGTGAATTCCACCACAATTGCCAGAGCAGAACTAATTGGTAGTAATACTACCTGTGCCTCGGTCACGGATTAGCCCCCTCTCTTAGGATGCATTAATGCAGCAGAACTATGACACCTTTTCTACTCTCATAGCTTGTTATATGATTCAAAGCATGAGCCACAAAAACACTTAATTGTACGTTCATTTTGAGATCAGTAGGCCTATGGGTTCCATATGCTGCATTGTGTTTTGTTTCTTCTGTGGTGACTGTCGTGTTTTCCCTTGCCTGTACCCACTGAACGCATAGTCCTCCCCATGCCCAGGTAACTAGTACTGTGGAAGCCATCTCATCATTTGCAGTAATTGGCCTTTCCTTGTATCGCCTTTTATTACCAATTTTGATAGATGCTAATTACTAGGCAATAGGCAGATATGTTGGTTACTTGTTCACATACTTATTTAGATAGGCATAATACTGTTTGCTTGACCACAAATGCTAAAATTGTTTCTTAGATAGCGTTTTTGTTATCCATATGCTAGTTTATTTTAAGCACTACATTTATTTATTTATTTGCTCTACTTACATGACAACCTTTTACCCAGTTATTTTGTTGACGAGGGGGTTCATGGCATTTACTTTGATCTCGCAATTACTTTGGATAAGCACAATGCCTAAATTGTAATTGTAATTAAAGCTTGGATGTTCTAAATGAAGACCAGACATAAATTTGTGCAAATGATCCCTGAAAACATCTGCTCCTTTAAACACAATGGGATCACCAAAAGCAAAGTGTTTGGACCAGTGCTGTTGTTGTTTGTTTCCATCTCTGTTGTTGGCACACAAGCTTTACCTGAGAAACCCCACAGCTTTAATGAAATTGGTGAGACCGAACTATCAACACACCCATAATATTAACACCGCCCTTAATTGTTTGTCAACACACCCAAAGTCTGTACTAATTAAGTTCAAACTTAGATTTTGACACCACCCTACTGTGGCAGGCTGTGAGGTGAGCCTCCCGTTTCACTGCTCAGTTAATTGAAGCCGCTTCTATGTTAAACATCCCCCCCCCACACACACGCTGTGTGACACACACACACACACACACACACACACACACACACACACACACACACACACACACACACACACGCTGTGACACGCACACACACACACACGCTGTGACACACACACACACACACACGCACGCACACGCACACACGCACACGCACACACTCGCTGTGGTGCTATGTAACCTACAGTATGGTGCCCTACTGGAGACTGGCCTCTCATAGAGAGAGACATACAGTATTCCAAGATGTTATGAAAAGAAGGATTTTCAGTTTTTCACCATCTTTTTTTTTCTCCTTCAATGCTCCTTCAAAAGTCCATTTCCACCTTGTGAGGATTCAGTGAAGGCTCGTGACTGGCACCATTGCATTCTCCTCGCAGTATGCACAGTGTGCTAATCCAAATCCAAGTCCAAATGGACCCATCTCAGAGTTAAATTAAGACTTAAATTTACTCCGGATGATGGAAATAGGCCACTTGTGTAGGTGCAGGCAGATTGGCTGGGATATTTTTCGTTGTTTTGTTGTTCTATACAACAGCATCCGTTCATAAGCCATAAGAAATACTCCCGGTGTCATTTTCATGAGCTGGCAGTATTTTCAGGGACCTCTCCTCTAGCTAACTAAACCCCAAGAAGGTCCACAGAGAGAAAAGGACCAACATCAGTACACCCCCCGATCAATAAATAATTTCCCAACCTTCAGGGAGACAGAGAGATATACTGTACATTTTCTTCCATGTCCTCCTCATGGCTACCTCTATAATTCATGGAGTAATAATAAAGCCCATCGCCTCTGATGTTCATCTCAACTCTCTTGAAAACTGCTGGAATCTCTCGATAATTGTGCTCGTTTCAACAACGTCTCTGGTTTCCCCATAAATGGCCGAGGCTAAAAAGCTGATGCACCTGTTATTCAGCTGACAGACTTTATTTGTGGAATTGCCATTCACACATTAAAGGTTGCAGTGACAGATCAGGGCCAAATCGCTGCTATTTTTTTGTTGTTGCTTACTGGCTACATAAAATAAATGTAACTGTATTCCCACCTAAACATTGCAATATACAGTATGTTATATGTTATTGGAGACAGGGGCGTCTTTTTCTATGTCCACAATATTTCGGAAATCACAATACTTGATATATATATATTTTTTAAAGATATTTTTGGGGGATTTTTTTTATGCCTTTATTTGACAGGACAGTAGGGTGACAGGAAATGGGGAGAGAGATGGGGGGGGGTGACATACAGCAAAGGTCGTCGGGATCGGGAGTCGGACCCGCGACATGCTGTCAAGCTGGATTACCAGCGTATGTGGTTTGCGCCTGGACCGCTAGGCCTGCGGCCACCCTACAATACTTGATATTATTGAATGTTATTATTGAAGCACATGCCTACTATGGGCTTAAAGAACATCACATTTGTCTATACCGTACGTGTACATGGAGACATAACTCCAAAGCCAATGGAAAATACAACTTAATATTTAAGAAATTGAACTCTGTGGTCAGACCACACTGGGACATCATCAAGCAATGGTGATGATGAATTTACTGATTGACAATACTGTACATCTTGTGCTGCTCTAGACACATTTCCTGTGTTTAAAATAAACACTGTGCACTGTTACATCAAATCTTTTAAAAACATTTTATGAGTGTCCCCAAAATCTCTCATTCACTATCAGAAGAGCAGCTTCAAATAGTGTCTCCATCTTCTCTGGATTCTATCTTTGGAAGCATCTATATCATATATTATTTATTATTATTTTAATATTTTTTTGGGTGTGTTATTTGATGCTTTATTTAGATAGAAGAGTAAAGACAGACAGGAAACCAAAGAGAGGGAAGACGTGTGAGACATGATAGTTGGATTCAAACGTGTATCCTTGCTACTACTACTTAATTCATGGCCCGTCATACGATGGTGTCGTGCACTGACACCGTCGCACAACAAAGGATAAATCGGGCCTCACAAGGAGTTTATGGTCACTAGCTGGCTGAGCCATTCAGCCAGAAGCGCATTATTTATTTTTGTACACAACTATTTAGTGGGGGGATCAATTTAAATACAAAAACTAAAATATTTTGTTTTAATACAGACATCCAACAATATTTTAGCAGGTCATTCTGTACTTCAGTAAGACCATCTGTGCCTAGTGGTGTGGATTTCCCTGACAGTAGCTGGAGAGATGATTTAGTGATGGTATTCAGTCACACTGCTGATTTTAATCTCCTCCTCCCTCACCTCAGTCTTTTAACGGTACTCCTTGGAGCTCGTGCCTGTCATACTGGCTATGAGGGACGGCCTCAGGCCTTGCCCTAGATCATGGCTCAATAAGCACCTGTCCGCATGCTGTTGATCTTTGCTCTCCCACAGGGTACCAGGCCACAATTTAAGTATTTAGCAGACGCTGTTATCCAGACCGACCTACAAATTGCAAAATCGGGCCCCAGGTTGAGGAGTTCATTAGCTTTGAGGAGATGGCCTTCATATGGGCATGGATCATAGCCACATAAAGGACTTGAACTGGATTCAGTACAATCCGGTGTGTTAACTTAAAAATGGAGCTGTGTACTTGAAGGGAGTGATTTTTCACTCCCTCCAAGGGCTCACAGGAGCAGTGCCAATGTTAATAGATCAGCATGTTGGCGTTGCCAATGGTCTAATTGGGCTCTTCTCTATATAGTAGCATGCTGTATGGTGGGACAAGGGCTACACACAACACCAGAGAGAACACCAGCACAAACAGAGAGATGGAGCAACAGTGCAATGTTATATAGGACTTGGATTTAAACGCATACCAAGCAGCACACCCAGCAACTTCAAGGCTGGGCTACACGTAGCCTATATATAGCTTGAGGAACCGAATATAACAGGGCGCATCTTTTCTGTCGCCCTATTAATTTGAATGGTGTCCACATTCTTGATAGACTTGGTGTACCAATATGTGAGTGCGTGTGTGTGTGTGTGTGTGTGTGAGACTGTGAGTTCAATAAAGTCCAGAAGCTTTAATTAGAAAATGGTCTCATCAATTGTGTTGGAAGCAGCCTAAGTAGATATCCAATGGGCAGATGGAGACGTTTATAGAATTATGTGGCCGGTCTCATGCATCTCTCTCCTCAGTGGGTTGATTGATCTGAAATTGATTGAAGCTAATTTTTCTTCTTCCCAGATGTAAACAGTTAATTATCTTTTAGTTTTTTTTCCATGGGCTATGGTATCTGTAGTGGTAGTTGTTGCAGTCTCAAGAAGAGAACAGCACATAATGAAGCTAGGGTGTGCTTTAAAGCTGCAAAATGCACTAGTACTGTAGCTACAGTGTGCCAACATCAAAACTAAGTAGGCCATTGTGAGACTAAATACGAACGCTGCACCACATCGGCCTGGATTCAAATAAGCTCGGCAAAAGAAGCAGGAAGAGTTATTGTACCATTCTTCATTTCTAAGCGAATTGTTCAGCACCCTGACTGCCGTGGCTAGTTTCAAACAGAGAAGCCAGCTGTTTATCCAGACAAATGGTCTATAGTGAGTGTGTAATGATAATTGTCGATGACAGGCCTGTTCCCAGTTCCCACCTGGTGACTTCGCGTCAGTGTCGGGGCATCCATTAGAGAGATTGTCACACAGCTGAACACATCATCGTCATGGTAATTAAACAAGTCACTTTTGGGTGTGTACCCATTAGTGTTGACATGGCTTTCCCACTGTCTGATTGTGAAACGCTGTCGTGTCAAATTAACGGCTACCTTCTGCTTGTCTGTGCTGTCATGGTTCACTAAAAGGAGGAATTCCATAGGGTGTGACCATTTCAGTTAGGCCTAGGTTTAAAATGTTGCAGGTTATCTTTCATTTTAGGAAGTTAACTGTTTTTTTGGGGGGGGTTTATATATATATTTTTTCTCCTCAATTTAGTCATTTTGCCTATTGATTCCACCTTACACACTTGCTGTGTTGTCACTGCTGTTGTCTTACTGACTCACCTGCCAGTGAGGACTCCCCACCGGGAGGATGTAGAACCTTCGTCCTACTCCTCCAACCCAACACTCCCTGCTGACAGGCGCCACCCCCAGCCTGTAGGATTACGTGCGGTGACAATTATCACCTTCCCAGCCCGGCTTCCCTCCCCCGAACACAGGCCAATTGTGCTTGTGTTGACGCTCGACAAAGCCAGATGCACCATGGTGGATTCAAACCCACAACCTCTGTGGTGGTGGCCAGGCACTTTAGCGCCACCCGAGCGCCCTGGAAGTTAACAGGTTAATAGTTAGTGAAATGTCATAGCCTGAAGTGTAAGATGTAAATCATCCTTTTAAGGAATGGCATTGCTGAAAACTACAGTGGTGGTCAAAATGTAATACAATTGATTTTGGACTTTTTTGACAAACTATCGGTCAAAACATTGGTAATCAAGGACCAAAATTGAGATTGGCATTCGACCCAAATGTTTTTAATCGGCTATAATAAGTAGAATGAGAATTTGAGTTGATTTTAACAGCCAATGGCAATGATGCAATACTGTTGCAACTATGCAAAACAAATAAAAGTAAAGAAAAAGGGACTTTAATAACCACAATACTGTATATGTGGGAACATGCTTTATCTGGATACTTTTATAACTCGCAAAAAAATCCTTTTGTATTAGCAGCAGCTTATGTTCAAGCCATAAACTAGTAGCATGGATGACTTATGACTCCATCTTTGCTAAGTGCTATGCCCCCTGCTGCTGAACAGTGAGAAGGAGAGAGGGATCCTCTTTTTCACCCTTCACTCTACGGTCACTGCGCTCCAGGCAAGGCAAGCCATAGGCCCATTACTGTATTTGTTTTCCTGGCCTTTTCAGTTGGACTGAACACTCTATCGTCAAGATAGATACTGGTTATTTCACCACATAGGCCGAGCCTTGGCCGAGTGTATCTGTCAGCTGTTCCCTTGTGTCAAATCTCTTGGATTCCAAACTGCAGAAACACATGGTCATGCAAAAATACACAGGCCCTTCCAAATGCCTGTGAATCGATCTGACACAGTAGCTCTTTTTGCAGAGTGCAACAGCTAGTGGCTTTGCCTCATGCATGTTGCTGGTCAGGTTAATTGGGTTGAACTGCTTAATATTGATTTCCCCAAAGGAGTGCTTGCTGCTTATCCTTAACTGTGTTGTGCAGAGAAGATCGTCATGTAAAACAGGCAACTATGGGTGTTATCCAGCTATCATTTGCCCTCCTCCCTTCTTTCATCTCCCTGATCAATCCAGACAGAGATCAGAGAGAATGCAGACTGAACTAAATGGAGCAAACCTATTTGCCATATCTTCTAATAGGGTGATTATACAGGGGTGAAATGTCTCTTATACTCTTATTGGTGCCTTTGATGTAACACTAGAAAAGCTCTTACTGCAAGTAAAGACGTAAATCCACAAATTAATCAATTTCAGATTTGCTTTAATTGTAAATGCATTGGAAGCTGCTTCTTATTTCAGACAGCATTGAGCTTGAACACTGTTAGTGTTATTGTTTCAGGTTTGCACAGTAAAATCCTTAGTTAAATGAACTCTGAGGATTTTACTGTGTGGGGAATGTGAATATTATCAAATAAGACTTTATGTGCCACCAAAGCTGTCATCTCTAAATGTAATATATTGTTGTTCCTCAACTGTCATCTCTTTTCTTGCAGGAATTGATTTCAAAATGAAGACACTCGTAATAGATGGCATCAAAGTCCGAATACAGATATGGTAAGATGGCAAAACTCTCTAGGGTGCTTCAGAAACGGCTTACCAAATCAGAATCATTATAAACTATAAAAGTAAAATCATCAGGATTCTTTAAAGTCTGAGATTATGGGTGCTTTTTATGTCTACACACTATCAAAACCCTTTACCATATATAGTCCCACAAAGGTCTATGCTTCGTATACTTGGCCGGCCCCTACCCTTTTCCCTCTATACCAAATCTCTATGCCAAAATAAGCTGATAACAAGCTCACAACGATTTGAAAAGCCACGTGAACTTGTAGCCACGTGACCTTGTAGATCTTCTATTTTGCAGATGTTTTGCCCATGACCTGCCTAGAATAGGGAGGGTTCATGTGGCTAATTTAGGATTTTGCTGTGTAGTAATTTTCTTTAAAAAGAATCCCTGACTGAGAGAATAACACCATTGGCATTATTCCGTAACACAGCATATCACATGGTGTTATCATGTCCACATGGGCATCTATGCTTGTGTGTGTTTGTGTGTGTGCGTGTTAGTGTGTGTACATGCGCACATATCCTGACAATGACAAAGAAAGTGTTATAAAGGCAGGACATTTTGTTGTTCCTTTTTTAAGGGGCTATTTTTTGTTTTTAGTTTGAGGCTAACATTAGGGTTAGGTAATGGATACATTTAGGCTTGTGTTGGTGAGGTGTAAGGATACAATACTGTGTGTGTGTGTGTGTGTGTGTGTGTGTGTGTGTGTGTGTGTGTGTGTGTGTGTGTGTGCGTGTGCGTGCGCGCTTTTATAGGGACACGGCTGGCCAGGAGAGGTACCAGACCATCACTAAACAATACTACAGACGAGCACAGGTACAGTTTCATTCATTTTTTCTCCTTAGTGGTTTGACACCAATTGATCCGGAATTGAACATGGACATTGGCATATGCAGGGACTAACAAAGCAGATTTTTAACTTTTCCCAAATTTAAGCTGTTCATCATTATTAGCATTCTTCTGTAGTCACAGTCAAGGTCCCAATTTCAGGTCTGCACGTACAGTAGTTGGGACACGTGTAGTGAATGGTTAAATCATTTGAGTTAAAATATCACAGTTCTAATAACAAGCCCGATCATAATTTCTGCGATCATTCTGCTTAGGTAGGCTATTATTCCCTCTATAAGGATTGGAATGATCCAAAAGTTATATTCTGTGATGTTGCCCCAAATACCCATAAGTCACATAATAAGCACATGCAGGTCATAAATGTCAAAACCACTCAAAGTTGCTTGTGTTTACAGTCAAAATCTGTTATTTTGCAAACAAACAAATGTAAGGGCGAAAACACCTGTCCAACATCATTAGCATGTGATTTCGGTGTGGGTTCATACATCGGGCCAATAAAACCCTACATTTATCCATAAGACAGTTTTGGAATTGGTGTCAGCAGACTTCTAATACCACATGATGGCAGATAATAACACCACAACACTGTGAGATTACTGAAGATGGCTGCTAATAGCGCACTGAGCATGTCATGGTACATTTATATTTTTGTTGGCCTGGTAAATGAGCTGTCACGATATATAGGACAAAATCCACCTCTTTGACGTGACTGGTGACGTCTGACTCTTAACCCCACAGGGGATCTTCCTGGTATATGACATCACGAGTGAGCGGTCCTTCCAGCACATTATGAAGTGGGCCAGTGACGTGGACGAGGTGAGCTCACAGTTGTTATCAGCTGTTGTAAGATCAGAACACAGACGCTTGAGACTCATGGCACATGGCACCAATACGTCAATATGTCTTCAAGCACTCCTCTATTAATTTCGTCATTCATAGACATCATTTCCTTGATGGCTCGGTGTGCTATATCTGTCTTGGCATGCTTCCCTATTTACCGTAATTGTAATCTTGGTTTCATTTCCTGAAGGCTGCCTTTCTCATTTTCCTTCTCTCCAGTCTCTCTCTCTCTCTCTCTTGCTCTTACACTTACTATTGTACAGTAAATGTCTGTCTCTCCCATGCAGTACGCCCCTGACAAGGTCCAGAAGATCTTAGTGGGGAACAAGTCAGATGAGGTGGACAAGAGGCAAGTGGCTACAGAACAGGGCAACAAGGTGCGTCCCCCTCCCTATTGGTTGTATAGGTTAACCCAGTGGATTTTGAGTTGAATAGCAATCCTCATTTAGTTCGAGTTAGTATTTGGTTCTGTAAACCAGTGGTTCTCAAAGTGGGGACCCCAAGGGTTCCTTGGGGGGTTCCAGGGGGTCCCCAGCAAAACGAAGAACACCGTAATTTCTCTATTATTTCACTGGCTAGAATTTAGCCCAATGAGATCATAGGTTTCAATCTCTTCACTGTTATCGTCCCTATAACACCCTATGGAGTTCAAGGTATTGAAAAATGCCTCAGAATTGTACTATTTGTAAGTACAGTACTTGAGTAAATGTACTTAGTTACTTTACACCACTGGATATTCATTGTTGTTATTGTCTTGTCCTCCAGCTGGCCAAGGCTTACGGAATGGACTTCTTCGAGACAAGTGCCTTCACCAATCACAACATTACAGAGGTGATCACTTACAGTTGTATTGTTTATTTCTGTGATCACTCACAGTACCACTACGTAACATAACCACCTGAGGGTCGTAGCTCAGAGGGTTACCATTATACACGTAGCATTGAAGCAGCATTGCATGCAGTAAGCTCAAATCAATGCGTAGCATAAACAGTATATTACCGAAGTTGCATGACTTGACGTTATCACAGGAGGAAATGTCTGGTCGCTTGAGTCTCGTCTCTTTAGTGTCTCCTGTGTTGCCCTCACACCACTGTGATGTCTTCCCTCCCAGTCCTTCACGCGACTGGCGGAGCAGGTGCTTGCGGCCAATAAGAAGGACTTGGACCTTCTGCGGACGTCCCTCACTGACGAGCTCAACCTCACCGCCCTGGAGGAGGAGGAGGGTATCTGCGACGATGCGACGGCGGACACGCGCAAGAGCTGCTGGTGCTGAAGGATCCGTTTTTTCTTCTCCAGACACTTTGTCACATTCCACGTTTCTGAATTCACATGATGAAAGGTTGTTGGCGTTCTTGGTATTTCTCTCCATAACTAAGGCTAGCAGCTATAGACCTGTCCCTGGGCTTCAGAGGTTACGCCGTTTGTGGTAAACTAAGGAGCCGAAGAAGTTTCTGGGGAAGAAAGTGACCATTTTTCAGATAACTGATTAACTTGCGACAGGATCTCTTCACCCACAAAGGCCCTAGTCACTGAACCAGTTCCAAAAATGGACAAACCATCCCTATCCCTTACCAGACGTCTGAAATTCGATTGGAACATAAGGCAATTTGGGAGAGCTAGATTTATCCTGCAATGGCAGATGAAAGGGTAAAACTGTTATTGCTTTCTATACCTGTTCCATTGCCTTGGGCTAGAGGATAGATTTTGACTTGTCCACCACTGTCTGGCAAACTTCTCTCAATGTATTTCGAGGTTGATTTTTCAAGCGCTGTCTCCAGAATTGACAATGAGATTGATCACAAGGCTAGGTGCCTTACAAACCAATAACGCAATTACATTTATTTGGTCTCCATCGAGTCATTTGGTTATTTAACTCTGGTACTATGTAGCTGTGGTTCCTGTGTTGCCTTTCTCTTATTGTATGTGCACATGTGATCTCAAACTCTCGCACCAGGGGGTGCTATATGCATTATAAAAACCGCAGATATATAAATGCCGGTTAGCTGTTCCCTGATGACAGTACACTGTTCTACCAGTTACAGTTGACTGCAGTTGTGATGGCTGTCGCTATCTATGACAAGATTACAAACTCTTAAACATATGCAGACATTTTCTTTTACATTTTTCATGCAAAGTTGGACATCACAAGCAGTTGTGCAGGTTATAATTTCTTACTCATTAATTTGAGACTACATACATGGCCTGTGTTAGAGAATAGTTTTCCACTGACCAGTTTGCAGAATTGAAGGTATTTCATTTAATTCTAGTTCGTTTATAGAAGATGGTAGGTACCCTATGATAACTGCTGCAGGTAGCTGGACTTACAACTGTCCAAAGTATTGTACATACAAGATTGTCAAGCATCATAGTTTAATAGAATCATGAGCATAAGAGATCAATTTAATGTA
This sequence comes from Gymnoscopelus braueri, assembly GCF_963280865.1. Classification (NCBI taxonomy): domain Eukaryota; kingdom Metazoa; phylum Chordata; class Actinopteri; order Myctophiformes; family Myctophidae; genus Gymnoscopelus; species Gymnoscopelus braueri. The sequence continues at coordinate 17,887,424 of NC_137616.1, forward strand.
TTACAATCAGAGGGCTGTATAAAAATAAGTGTTGACAGTGATATAGATGGTCTAAAAACTATTCCCTCTGTGATTATAATGTTTTTTGATTATTCTGCTTATTTCTTGCTCTTTTACCACTGTGGACATTCCTTTTCAATCTGATTTCCCAGAATTATCAAGGGACCAGCGAGAGACTTGCATGTGTCAACACTGATTCTTAATTCTGATTCCCTTAATTTATTTTCTTCTACACAACTTCAGTGAAGTTAATAATCAGGATCATAATGCAAGAGAAAAGTATTTGACCAGAGTTGCCTGTTGGAGATTTCTACAGACCGATTCTAAACCCTAATTTATGCTCTGTCGTGCGCCGCCACCATGCGACAAAGTATAAACCAGGCCAACCAACCTTCAACAACGTAGTATTACTAAATGCTCAAAGCAACTGTTTGTGTGCAGGTAAAAAGGCGGTGTGTTGTATTGAATGATATCCTGGACTATGCTCTAGATACGCAAATGTATCTTTGTAGTGTTTGATGTGTTTGAGTGTTTTCGTTTGTTTTTGTTTCTTTTGGATTACTTGAATTGTATTTGTGGAAACATATGTGCAACATGTTATTAAAAAAAACAAAGAGAGGTGTCAGATGGTTTAGAGTAAATTACTTGAAGATAAATGACACTGCTTTTTTTTGTTTGTGGAGAAACTTTGGCAATTAAGCTATAGTCACTTAATCACCGAATGCAATACATTGAGGTTTGTGGTTACAGTGCATACACTACTGTAGGCAATGCAACACTACAGTCTAACACAAACCAAAGGATGTAGGCCTATATGCAGTATGATTCTATGAACCCTACATATCAAGCTTCACAAAAATAATTATATGGCTACGCTTTTGAGCAATGCTGTATACAGTATGCTTGCAGCTGTACTAGAATGAAGATATGTGAGAGACTATTGTCCAAATTCACTTTAGAAAAGGATGCATTTTGCCTACAGCAAACATGCATACACACAAATACCTGCCAGACTTAATTTAATCATTTGCAATATTACATCAATAAGAAATAAGTAGCCCTAGAGATATCCGTTATTTCCAAACTATTCCTAAAAAAAATTAAAAAAATAAACTGCCCATTTAAAAGCTTATACTCTGAGAGCGTTCTTCAGTATTAAACAGGAGGATGGAGAGGATTTTCATTCTATCATTTAATCAGTGTTAGAATTAGATGAACTACTACTTTGCATTCTTTGCATGACATATATCTGGACCCTCAATATTTATTAAACAATAAAACCTATTAAACATTGTGGGCCCTATATCGCCACTGTCAATTCAGTTCAGTTCAGCTCAGTTTAGTTCAATGTCCTCAATGTCCTCAAAGGAAAAACATTTAAAATATTGCATAAGTGAAATCTTGGATTTGGCTTTATCAAGATATCCTTACTAAAATAGCCATACTAAAATATCCACAATTTCCAGGCTAAACATATGCCAGTGAATGTTTTTAAAGCTAAAACTTAAAAAAGGAGGAGAAAGTTCATTGTCATTTCTTAACTTTCCATAAAGTTAAGAAATCAAATGAAACACTTCTGTTTTGGGGTCATTTTCACCCCAGACAGTTTCTAAGTAGCTTTATTCAATAGAGATATTTCATATTCATTTGATGAATACAAGCCTCCTATACAAGCCCATTCAACTTCATACTCCATGTTAACCACATTAGACTCATTGAAAACACACTGGTTCTAGAGACTGATATTGTCATTCTTTGCCTGAGGAGACCTTCATTTTTCAATTAGTTATTTTATGCATGAATTTAATGGATTCGACTTGATGCAATATTACAGAAAATATTAACATTATGAAACCACACAGTCTCTACTATGAGAGCCCTACCCACTACTTTGTGGGTTGTAGCCACTGTGTCACTGTCTCTACAATGTGGGCCCTTGCCACTATGAGAGCCCTTGCCACTGTGTCTGCTTTGTGGGCCCTAGCCACTATTAAATGGGCCCTAGCCACTGTCTCTAGTACTATATGGGCCCTAGCCACTACTAAGTGGGTCCAAGCCACTGTCTCTACTATGTGGGCCCTAGCCACAATGTGGGCCCTATATCGCCACTGTCAATTCAGTTCAGTTCAGTACAGCACATTCCACACATCCACACACTGCAGACATGACTTGACTACTGACTTATTCACATCTCATACCAGTTTTTTTACCATGTTTTTTTTCATTGCCTTCTTCTTTAATTTGACTTGTGTGGACTCCCGTAATTTGCCATGTATTCCCCTAGAACATGAGAAAATGGGGGCTCGTCGAGTTGGTTTGGTTGTAAAGCTATTCAGTTGGTTTTTATTTTTTATTTTGTTTTGTTGGGTCAATACCTGATACCAAACCACCTGAACCTGACACTGTACTAGAACTAGAATAAATAAATATTAAACAGAGCCTTGTAACACAGCAACTTTGCAATCAAATATAGTAGTTAGAAAACTTTAAATTAATCTACAATATTTTTTTAATGTTAATTTTCTGTTGGAAATGAATGTATACATATAAGTAATGATAACTTCATATAAGAAACGTTACAAATAGCAGCAATCTTTCAAATGCACAGGTAGCAAGCTGCTCTGTTGTATGTGCAGTAGTTATATGTACCGAAATCAGTATGTTGCATATAGAGTGCAAGAATACACATGATTGACAGTTTATGATGGTTGTATTCCATTGGATGTACTTTTCCTGTTACAATGCCCCACAAATCTTACTACTGTGTCTGCTCAGTGCTCATTAGTTGTTGGCCTAGGCCCTACTGCATCTGTGACACGTTGTGAGCTTGCAGATGAGCTATTTCTGGCGCAAGACAGTGTTTTATGACTGAGCATAAATCAGGTGTTGTTGGAGTCTCACTGGAGCAGGAGTTGAGCCAGATAGTTGAAACAATCGCCCATGCTGACATCCAGAGACACGAGGAAGTGGTGCACAGACTGGCATTGCCAGACTGATGAC